>NW_006443138.1:23726878-23759305 GCF_000325575.1 Pteropus alecto
TATGTAAATTTATATATGTATAATTTTTTTCATTTCAGTCCCCTGATGAAGCTTCCAAGCCATTCACCACTGCACATGTACGCGTGCGCGCGCGCGCACACACACACACACACACACACATGCATGCACATATATACACACACACATATAAATCAGGAGGCCTTGAGAAGAGGTACATGGATGGACACATAGCAGTTGTCACAAAGCATGAGAAATTTTGTCTGATATACTAATGCCTACCAAAGATCATCCATCATGGAAGAGGCACTAAATAACTAAACAATCAGTCCCTGCATCAATCACCCCAATGCTGGCACAATGGTACCTGCGGTAGACATGATGGAAGCTACCCATGATCAAAAGTAGAGGCTCCTTCTCACCAAATCTAAGTATTGCCACTGCAGAATGCCTACTTTGCCAGCAATTGAACTCTTGATATGGTACCATGCATTGATGAAACAAACCAGTACTTGGTGGCAAGTAAATTGATTACACTGGATCCCTTCTACTCTGGAAGAGACAGCAGATCATCTAGATTATTGACACACATTTTTGGTATGGGTTTGACTCTGCTACCCACAAGGCCTAGCTCATATCACTATGTGAAGGCTTACAAAGTTTGTCCTATCAACAAGAAACCCTACATAGTATCACTTCAGTCTAATGGACATTTATTATAGTAAAGGATGTGTACATTGTCGTGGGATCCACTGGTTCCACCAGATACTGCTGCAGTCATAAACTGAGGTACCAACTTCAGGAGGATAAACTGAAAGGATAGGGTTTCATCTTCCAGGTCACAGTACATACTCTAAATTAACAACAAATGTATGGCACTGTGACCCCAACAAATAGAATATACTGTATGCAAGAACCAAGGGATAGCAATAAGAGATTATCCTCATATTTGAGGAATATGTTATTTTCAATCCTGTGACTCCAAGCTCTGTGAATCTAGAGGTTCTTGTTCCCAGAGAAAAACACTTTTGACCATGTAATGCCACGATACTTACAAGAAACTTTAAGCCACAACTGCCTTCTACTCATTTCAGTCTCCTCGTATCAAAAAACAGCAGACCAAGAAAGGAGACACAATCGTGGTGGAGTATTTGACCTTAATCATCAAGAGGAGGTAGGGCTACTGTTACACCTGGAGGCAAGTATATATTTGACACCCAGTGATCTATGGTGCCATTTCTTGGTACTGCCTTTATCAATCTCAATGGTAAACGAAAAACTGTAGCATACATATCCTGAAATATGGGCCCAGACCCCATAAATTTGTTAGTGATACCAAACCAGCAGAGATGCTAGATGAACTTGAGGGGTGTCTAGAATGGGTAGTGGTATAAAAAGATAATGACAATCAGTTGTGGTCTCAAGAATAACTATACCAGGGACTATAGTTTGTCCCACCAACCTTTTTTTTTTTTAACTTTTCCCAGGAAAAGAGATCAACTAGAATTCCAGGGAAGCTGTTTCTAGATGGGTGAATGCATTTCATAAATCAAGCGTAGCTGAGTAACTCAAGTTGTGGACTATACTGTAAACTGTACTATACTCCTCTCTTCCCCTCTTTAGGATTGAAAAACTCATTTTCTCAGTCATTGGCAGTGTTTCCTGCCTATGGCTCAAAGTTGAGTCCTTTTCCTAGAATCATGTTTGGCCAAAGGGAACTGCTTTACTCAAGGTTATGCCCTTCCTGGTGTTAGTCCTTGCCCAATATCTATCTAGTCAATATATTTGTATAAAGTCTCAACCCCACTGCTGCAATTTTGGACATATTTAATAGGCCTTCCTAGCTTCAGAGATCTCTGTAGAATCAGTGGAAGTTTTTGTTGAAATGGTATCAAAGTTCAGCTTCTTCCTCTGCTCATTTCTCCTTCCCTTATTTCCTACAACTACTTTTTGAGAGCCCGCCCTAATACCTCTTGCACTCACATCATTGTCTAAAAGTCTGTTTCTTGGAGAAATGAAATTATGAGATTGACAGTTAATTTTCATCCAATCTAAGAAACTCTTTTAATCAGTGAAGATAATTTACCTACATTTATTGCAATTACAGCTGTATTATCTCTTCAGCCATCTTGTTTTATGTTATGTATTCAGCACATTGTCTCTATTTTTTCTTCTTTCCTACATTTTGTTCACTTGAAAGTTATACATTATATTTTTATACTTGTTTTTAAGTTGGAATTTATTTAAGATTCATATTTATGTTTAACATTTTATATCAATTTTCTAAATGTATTTTTATATATTCTTCATGGAAAAGATAAATACTCAGTAATGTGTCTTACTCTTACCTCATTTTTGTACCATAGGATTTTAGTTCTGGATTGTCATTTATACATATTTTAGGGCACATTTTTTAAAGAAAATATTAAATTTCACTAAGTTATTTACTCATCCTTACTTCCTATGTACATTGTCACATACTCCTGGAATACTTACTATTTTATTTAATAACATACTTCTCTGAAATTCCCTTTAAAATTAATCTTTCTATGGTAAAAATTTCGAGGTCTTATATGCCTCAGAATAAGCATGTCACTCTCACATTTGTATGATGTTAATAAAATATAAAATTCTGTTAAAGTTTCTTTTCTTTTCTTTGAACAAATTATTTCATTGTATCCTTATTTTAAAAGTTTTTAGGAAGTCTTACATCAATCTAAATCTTGTATCTATGGAAGTAAGCTAATTTTTTCTTATAAGATTTTAGAGCCTCCCCTTCCTCCTTCAAATAATTAATATTTTTAAGATTTAGTTTAGTATTCTAAATGTTTTTTAAATTAGTTTTACATTGTTCTGCTTATTCTTTTTTGTTTGGTGTATTGTACACTCAAAATAATTATTTTCCTTCTTTTAATCTGAGAAATTAGAGTAAATCATATCTTCAGCTGTTTACTACCATTTATTTATTATTTTTTTCTCTCTTATGGAAAACCCATTATATATCTTCTGAGACTTTTAACCTCTGTATGTCTTAACTCTTCATTTTTATTTTTCATCTCTCTATCCTTACTGCTCCTTTTCTAAGAATTATTAAGTTTCTAAACCTGATCTTTCAATACACTAATTTATTCTTTGGTTATTTTCCTTCTGTTGTTTAATTCATTCATTGAGTTGTTTGTTTAAATTATCATATATTTTATACCCAGTATTCTGAATTAGTTCTTTTTAATAATGCTCACTCTTGCTAATACCCATGTCGATCTTCATCTCTTTGAAGATTTTTTTTTCATCTGATCAAGGAATTCTGCTTCTTCTCATACAAGTTGTTGACTGTGTGGTCTTTCTTCGGTAGTGATTATCTTTCCTCAGCTAAGTTATTATGTTTCCCTGTGGTCAGTGTTCCTCTGGACATATCAGCCATTGGGCTGATGATGAGTATGGTGGAAAGTAGCTAAAGCAGCCGAGATCCTACTTGTGACCTCTAGTAAGTTTAGGACATGGGAATAGAAGCGCCTCAAGGGAGATCCTTTACAAACTCTCCCACACCAGGAAATCCTTTGCATTCCCACTAATATTATCTTACTGGAATATAATTTTCTCATCTTCAGGTTTAGAAAGAGGTGGGGAGAAGTAATAAATGGTAGTGACCAGCCAGTCTACCTGTACTTCTTGTTATCTGGACCTCACCTCAGCAAGGTGATATTACCATACCATTCCACTTCAAGCTGAAATGACACTGCTATTTTTTTTATTTTGCTTAATTATAGGCTGAGCAATGATCTCTAAAAGCCAATACTGGTAGGAGGCAGGGAGCTGAGAGATACCACAACTAAAAATCTGTCTTTGTACTTCTCTTCCTCTCATTGCATCTGGTATTCTCTCATTTTGGGGGAATGTTTCCAACTCTACATCAGAATATAACCAGCTTCTATTTCCCAAGATTGTTTCATAGTAAGTGAATAATGATGAAAAGGATTGACTATTTAATAAATCTGTAATGCAAATATACTACTTAGGCTCATTAATATCCCTCCTGCTTCTGTGCATCTCTAGTTTGGACTAGTGAGTGAGGCACAGCAGCTCATGTTAGTTTGTCACCCTGTTCATCATTATTTGATCTATGTCATTTAGACATATTCTTTAAAAATCAGGTTTTTGAAAGCTCTTTCAAATTTTGAAAAAACATAAATAACAACTAGTTTTATATATGAGTTTCCTATATAAAAATGATATACATTAATTTATGTACCATGTGTAATAGAAATAAGGTTAAAAAAATAAAAACAAACTTGGGGCTAATTAAGCATAAAGTACCTCAAGCTTTAATTTTGGCACTATTTCAATTTTTAGTTTTTGTTTATGATTCACATAATAATTTGCTTTAGACAAATTAATTAGTTGTATGTGTCAAGATAGTTAAATGCATGCTAAATATTTTCCCAAGAGAACTAAGTTAAAACTGGGTGCTATTAAAACCTTCAAATGAACAAAATCTGTTTTTAACAAGTCTCACATTATTAATTAGAACTAGATATTGAGGCATATTTTTGGACTCTTGCCAAGAATAATTATGGAACTTCTTTTTTTTAATTGGGATAATCTGAGTTAATCAGGAAAAGCTAACCTAGCTCACTATGGCCAAAGCATGAAAGCATAACCAAAAACTACTCTCTTATCAGTTTGGGCTAGGATTGAAAGCAAGTAAGGTCCAGGAATAATTCTTATCCTGTAATTGATACCTAAGAGAGATCTTCATCCAATTTCTTCATTTTACATAAGAAATTGAATATCTAGAAACATGGCATTATTGACCCAAAGTCACACTGTTAGTTGGTGGCAAAGCCGGAATTATAAAATAAATTGTTATTTTTGATAATGACTAAAAAATGTTGCTTAGTCGGTCAATTTTATTATACATCATTCTATATTAAGTCAAAACGGTACTTTATTTTTGAAAAATTTTTGTAAAATTTGTATAAAACTTTTGATAAAAATAATTGAGTTATTGACAGGAAGAACTCATTGTCTTTCACAATGGATTTTTTTTCCCCAATTTTTGCTTACTCCCTCTTCTTTTCTTCTTTTGGTACTTTAAAAAATTATCTTGCCTTCATGATACACAGTTATGGTGAAACTCTTATTCAATATGTCCATTCTCTACTTCCTAATTCAATAAGTTTGATCAGATTCTATCTTTCAAGACTTTAAATCTTGAGAAGTATGATGTAAGGGCAGAAAAAATTAGCAGTTGGAGCCTGTTTATTCTGAATAGTTATTAGAGTAGTTATTATCTAGACCCACAGAAATTTCCTTAATCTTATCCTTCTAGAAGTCTGATTCTCTAGTCTTCTCATCAACCTTCTAGCAACCCTTCTCATTGCTCTTTTCATCATCTAGCTAATTGATGTCGTTTTTTCTCTACATACCTTAACTGGACTCACTTTTGGTTGCTTGCAATCACTGGGTCTAACTCATGCAGTTGCTATCTTTGTGCCTGAAGTAGGATGCAACCTTAATCAGATTGTTATGTGTGGCCAAGAGTGGTATTGTTCTCAATAAGAATTGAGCTGGCACTCTTCATTTGCTCTGCTTTCATTTACTTTATGTTTTATAAAAAACACAAACAATATAAGAGTTAACAGAAAATTTTTACTTATCAGCAAAAATTATCTATGATTACTGAACATACCTAGCCCTAATACTACCTTAATACAGTATTCAAATGAAAAGAAGCACTGCCCTGGTACATGAGGCTCAAGAGAAATACAAATGTCTTAAGGGGACTCTCTAAAGAAGACTCATTAGAATGAAAGTCTTAGACCTAGAGGATTTAATACATTCCGCTTTTACTACTGAATGTTTAAATTTTGGTTTCCATGACGGTATATATTTGAAAGAAATGGCAAGCTGAATAAATTTGTTACAAGGGGATTCTTAAGCTTAGACTGACCTTGGAGCAATAGAAAGATCATATCAAGCCTACAAAAAGTATTCAGTAATAATTTTAAACGTTGAGAGTAGTTGGTACAGGAAATATGTGCAGTAGCATGCCAATATGAGATAGAAATGTTGCTCTTCTCATTCTAATTGAAGAAATTGAAAGACAGAGAAAAAAAAGAGGAGGGCAGAGAGGAGAATAAGAAGAAACAAAGAACAGGAGGAAACTAACACTTATTACAGATATAAAGAACCTACTTTTGGGGAGACTGGTCAAGATGTTGTAGAAGGTAGATGCTGTGCACACCTCCTCCCGCAACCACACCAAAATGATAATAAAACTGCAGAGAAACCATCACTAGGAGTCACCTGAGGTCTGGATGAACAGAAGCCCTACAATTAGGGACAAACCAGTAGGAGGGGCAAAGATGTGAAATGACCTGGTTCCACAACTGCATGTGGCAATCAAGAATTGGAAGGGTTATCTTGACTGAAGAGCCCCCTCTTCCATCTGAGAAGTGAGGGGTCCTAGCCCCACACTGGGATCCTCAGCTCAGGATTCCAGTGCCGGTAAGAGAAGTCTTCACAACCTCTGGCTGTGAAAACCAGTGGATATTGTGGCTGAGTGAGACAGAGGGCTGAGGGAGTTGCAGGCATTCTTCTTAAAAGGCCCATGCATGGACTTACTCATTGATGGACTCATTTGCTCAGAGTTCCAGTGCAGGGGCAACTACTCAAAGAATTCCAGGAACATATGAGGAAACACTGAGTTGTTGGGCTTCAGAGCAAGGGCTGGAGGGGCGACTTTCTCTCGGGCAGAAGTGCTGGCAGTATCCATTGTTCCTTTATTGAGCTCTTTTCCCTCCCAGAGGGTGGACACAAGCCACTGCTATATCTGAGTCTCCATCAACCTGAATAACACAAGTTGCTCCATCCAGGTGATTCCTTGAGACCTTACTACTCTCAACTTGTGGGCCCACCCAAGCTGCTTATGGTGGTTTATTCCATACAAATGGCCTGTCTTAGCTCTAGCTTCGGACTTTCCTAAAATCTCTCAAAGGCTCACAAAGCCCAAAGAAGCAACATCTGGCCTCAGTGTATCTCATACCTCTTGCTGAGCAGCCCCAAGGCCCACACTAGCAGCAGCTGTCCTCGGTTCATGACTTGACCTCTCGAGGCACCTATAAGAGCAACATGGGTGGCAGCTATCTGCAAATTTCTTGGTGGCCCCTGGAGGTTCACAGGCTGTGGCTGAACTTAGCTTGCAGCTGGACTCCTCCCAGGAAGTCCTTAGGCCAGCATACTCAGTGGCCTGCTTCAACTAGCAAAGAGCTGGAGCACCATCCAGGGCTGCATCTGAGGAGGACGCACCCAAAAGGCAGATTGGGTAGGCACCAAAGCCCTGCTAAAGTAAATCCTGGTCTGTAGGGTCAGCCTCTCACCAGCCAGTCCTCACAACTAATTAACCCAAGGGTCAAGCCCTCCCATCAGCATGCAAATAGCAACCAAGGCTCAACTCTAATAGGAGGGCACACACAGCTCACATAAAGGACACACCTTGAGCACCTTGCCTAGGTGACAAGGGAAGACTGTGCCACTGGCCCCACAGGACTCCTACTATATAAAGCCACTCTACTAAGATTGAGAAACTTAGAAGCCCTACCTAATACATGGAAACAAACACAGGGAGGCAGCCAAAATAGGGAGACAAAGAAACGTGTCACACATGAAAGAACAGAACAAAACTTTAGAAAAAGAACTGAACAAAATGGAAATGAACAATCTATCAGATGCAGAGTTCAAAACTGGTTATAAAGATGCTCAATGAACTTAGGAGAAGAGTAGATGAACTCAGTGAGAACTTTAACAAAGAGACAGAAAACATGAAAATGGAAATGAAGACTACAATATCTGAAATGAAGAGTACATTAGAGAGAACCAACAGAGTGGTTAGACTGGAGGATCAAATTAACAATTTAGAGGATGGAGTAGCAGAGGACACTCAATCAGAACAGCAACAAGAAAAAAGAATCCAAAAAAATGAAGATAGTTTAAGGAGCCTCTGGAACATCAACAACCATAGCAACATTTGCATCATAGGAATACCAGAAGGAGAAGAGAGAGAGCAAGAAATTTAATACCTATTTGAAGAAATAATGACCAAAAAACTTTCCTAACCTGGTGAAGGAAACAGACATACAACCCTCAGAAGTTCAGAGAGTCCCAAATAATATGAATCCAAAGAGGCCCGCACCAAAACACATCATAATTAAAATGCCAAAGCTTAAACACAAAGACAGAATCTTAAAAGCAGCAAGACAAAATCATCTAGTTACCTATAAGGGAGCACCCATAAGACTGTCAACCTATTTCTCAATAGAAACTTTGCAGGTCTGAAGGGCTTGGCGCAAAACATACAAAATGATGAAAAGCAAAGAACTACAACCAAGATTACTCTACCCAGCAAAGCTATCTTTTAGAATTGAAGAACAGATGAAGAGCTTCCCAGACCCCTCCCCCACCACCAAAAAAAAAAAAAAACTAAAGGAGTTCATCATTGCCAAGTGCATATTACAAGAAATGTTGGAGGGACTTCTTTAAGAAAAAGAAAAAAAATATGTATCAAAAATATGAATAAAGGATGGCAATAACTATATTTCTACCAACAGGGACTTCAAATAAAAAAGAATTAAATGTTCCAATCAGAAGATGGGATGGCTGAATGGATAAGAAAACAAGATTCTTACGTAGGCTGATACAAGAGACTCACTTCAGATTAAAAGACACACAGATGGATCTAGAGGGTATTGTGCTGAATGGAATAAGATAGAGAAAGACAAATGCCATATGATTTCACGTACTTGTGGAATCTAAAGAACAGAATAAACAAACAAACAAAAACCAGAAATAAACTTATAGATACAGAGAACATTTTGAGGGATACTAGATGGGAGGGGTGGTGGGGGGACAAAAAATAGCAAAGAGATTAAGAGGTACAAATGGATAGTTGCACAATAGACATGGAGATGTAGAGTAGCATGGGGAAGATGGTTAATAATCATGTAATAAAGAATATAGCCAATGTATTGTAATAAGTATGTATGGTGTCAGAGGAGTACTAGATTTATTGGGGTGATCACTTGTGAGTTATATAGATGTCTAATCACTATGTTGCACACCTGAAACTAATATAATATTGTATGTCAACTACATTTTAGGTGATTATATTAATTATCTCCCTTATTCCTAACTATCCTGTGAGATAGATATTATTATGCTCATTTTATAGTTAAAGAAATTATGGCTAAAAGAGATTAATTTCCATAAGGTCATAACACTTGTGAGCGAAAGATAGTTTTTAGAGTTAGACCTGTCTGATTCTAAATCTCATGCTTATACTACTGTTTTAGCTGCTTTTCAATTAATCCTGCCACCATTACCATCATCACTATTAGGGCATATCTAGAAAGACTTTATAAAAAGTAAATGAGAAATTGGTTAGAAAAAGTTTACTGAAATAAATTTATCTTCCTTCATTGTGTCTTAGGTACTTGTTAAGTTTTATTCTTGTGCTAGAATCTAATATACTCTAGTTGAATTCTTGAGTATTCTTTCTCTTTTCTCTTCCCACTCTTATCAAGCTAAAAAAATATCTTTTTATTTAAAATTAGTTAATTATAGCCATTTTCTGCAAGCTGATTTTTGCTACCAAACTATAATCAGACCCAGTTGTACAGTCTATTAATGTATTATCTCTCCTTCGTTTTACGGAAACCAATACAGTCAGAACTGAGTCGTAAGAGCAGTGTAGAAGTGGTGTGGTAGAAAGGAGGCATAACAAAGTGGACACTGTGTTACTTAAACTTCCATCTCTCTGCAATATAATGTAATGATTAAGAGAGAGGGGGCAATCAATTTGCCTAGTTAGTCATATTGCTGTCTTTCACATTCTTAACAACTTGATAAATTATTTGTAGCACTTCTTTCCCAAAATAGTTTTTAATCCAGGCTAAACATTTCAAATAATAATTAAAATTTTTAAAAAATAAATGTCAAAATATTTGGGTTTACTCTGTTTGATATTAGACTTTTTTTTTTAATTCTGTCTATACCTCAGGATTTTCATCTGCAAAGTAGGATGCATAGATAAAAGAAGTCAGTACCCAGCAAATAGTGCTCCTTAATAAGTATTAGCTATTTTTTAAATTGAGATTATGTTAGCAGAGTGAACAATGCTTTTGGAAACTGTTAGACATTCTGCTCATTTCATTCTATTTGAAAAATTGAATGGCAGAGAGAAAAAGAAGAAGAGAGAGGGTGAGGAGTGGAGAATTGTTTTTGCTTTAGGAAACCAGAGCAGATCTTTAGGAGAGAGTAGGAACAATTAGCTTCCACTTTTTCTACCTCTTCTGAGTCATTCTGTTGAACTGAGAGTGAGATCTAATTCTTTATCTGAGGCTATGTGTTTACTAGGCATCAAAAGATGGTAAACAGAATTAAAATATGAATGCATGGAATAAATTGAAATGAAAGATAAAATTTTGACTTTAATAAAACATCTGAGTGAAAGAAAGAAACATAAAATCTGCATCTGCATAGATGAAATTTTAAATCAGTCTTTAAAAATGGTTTCAAACTTTTATCCATTCTCCATATCAGAAGATCTCGAAAGATAAAAGGACACACTAGCAATTTACAAGTGTACTTGGACTGGAAAGCCTTGATGATTCTATTAACACAGGCTTTGAAGTAGCTTAATATAAAGCACATACACTGCCTAGAGATACGGCTTATGGTTAGCAAATATTCTAATAAAATTGATTTTGTTCATACCAAGGGAAATAGTCTAGCAATGAATCAAAAGGCTTTTAAGCATATAGTAACACATTTTATTCATATCTGTGCTCACAGACTTCAAAATATCATCTGAAAGAAGTCTAAGTTGTATAACCAAATCTCTTTATCAAGTGTGTCAGTAGAGCTATGACATTTTCATATGTCCAATCAACTTGCTTAAGCAGAACAAAACCAATGCAATCACAACATCAATTTTCTAAGATTTTAAAAAATCTACTTTTACTTTTAGAACAAAAAGTCAAATAATGGAAAAGTATCAGTTACCACAATTGAGTAAAATAGCAACAAAAATGACTGTTTCAAGAAAAAAAAACATAGTTTCTGGCAACTTTTTTGCACTGTAATACAAATCTAGCAAATATAAAAAGGAATTGTGATATTCAAGATTACCTATATTTGACAACAACAAAGATTGCCTAGGGTGTGAGGAAAGAGCTGAAGAGCCCCTCTAAGAAAGTACTGGTAAAAAGTAAATAGGTCAAAGTCTTTGGGAAGAAACTCAACATCTTCAGTGTGTCTACCCTTTGCTCAGTAATTGCACTCCTGGGAACATATTTCTACAGGAGGCATTGGTATAGTAATTCAGTGTAGGGTTCTCATGTGAGAATTCTTGAATTCAACCTTGGCTGTGTAACAAAGAAGTTCAGGGCCACCTCTGGCCCATAAAATTTCTTGGTATGTAGTAGAACAGTTGTTCCCTTTGGATGAAAGCAGTCTAAGGACACAAGATTTGATAACCAGAAAGTATCTTTAGGCATTTTAAAATAAATCTCCCCTTCTTTCTGCTAAAATAATTTAAGTTAAGATTTGGTGAAAGAAGCTCAAGCTGGATGTCAGTCCCAACTTGCCACTTCTAACAGATGCCTCCATGTAAGGAAAAACCTGCATAATCTGGAGATAGTGGGCAAGAAATTATCAACTTCACAGGATTAGCATGAGGATCAAATGAGATTATATAAAGTGCTTAGCATAGTGTCTGGCATATAGTAAGCACTCAATAAATGGTAGCTGTTATTTTCTTATCATACCCTACAGAAAATGGGTGTTCAAAAAAAATTATTGTGATAGTCACTGCAGCATTGCTTATTAAATTTAAGATTTTGAAATAATTTAAATATCCTTCAATAAGAGATAGTTTAAGCAAAATCTAGTATAGCTTTAAAATTCTATAAACTTTTTTCCCCTACAATTATTTGTTATGATAAAATATACATAGCACAAAATTTACTACTTAACTCTTTTTAAGTGAACAGTTTTGTGGTATTAAGTGTGTTCACATTGTTGTGCAACCATCACCATCATCCATGTCCAGAACTCTTTATATTACAAAACTGAAACGCTATAAACTGAAAATAATGAAAGGGATCTAGAGGCAATAACATAGAAAGATCTCCATGATATATTATTAGAAAGAAAGCTGGAAAGTTGTGGTAAAATATGAATCCATTTTTCAATGAGAGGTTGAGAGAGAGAGAGAGAGAATTAATTATGTATGGGATTATCCTGTCAGTACTAATTTTCTGGACATTGCCTTTCCTCTCATTCAATGGTTAGTATAGAAGCTTCCTTGATAGTACAATGTGGCTAAGTATAATAATAATAATAGCCACAATCTCATTGTTATGCTGATTAAATGAATTAATATAGCAGTTAGATCACTGCTGGGCACTTATTATGTGCCACAAAAAATGTTTCTATTCTTGATACAATGAAAGTTTGGGAAAGATCTTCAAAATATATGTCCCCCAAAATAGATAGAAGAATAATAGCCACTGAGTTACCTTTTATTACCTTGATTTTATAAAATTGTTGCTACCATTACTAAGAATAAGAATAAAACAATGACAAAAACAATAAAAGTAATAGCTAATATTTCTTGAACGTCCCCTGTTTCAGGCACAACACCAGTGCTTAAAGAAAATTATATTATATAATTTTTACAAAACTATAGGATGGATACTAATATCCCTGTTCCACATGTGAAGAAATGAAAGCTCAGGGAGGTTAAGTAACTTGGTATAGTAACACACATGTAATAAGTTTTAGAACCATTTTATACAGTCACAAATGTTCTACTTCCAAAGGGTCTTTCTTATTTACTACCAGGCATTATGACACCATAATATACTGTACATAAATGCATACACATTTGTTTATGTTTACTGTTTTAGAATGCTAAATAATTGACATTTTTTTAGAATGTGATCTGAAGATAAAAAGGTACATTCCATATTTCTTAATGTAGTATGATTATTTATTTATGTGCAGTCTCTCCTGGACAGGTATAATTTTTTTCATCTGTGTATATTTCTGGCTTAACAGGTAGTGAGTATACAATAAGTTTCACTAAATTTTAAAATATTGGAATAGAACTTAGAACTCTTTTAAAATAGCATATCCTATAGTCTCCATTCTGCTTACATTTTTGGAGACCTTTGTTAATTGGATTTGCCTTTCAAATTGAACCTTTTCTATCCGCAACTTCCTCAGGATCACTTCCTTTGTATATTTTCTGCACTAGACACATATAAAGTTATCTATTTTCCCTGTCCAGTAACCGAGAACTGTCTAGACAATTCCTCAGAAATTTCTACCTACACAACTCACTAATTTGCTTTTTTAAAATTAAGATGTTAGGATTAACTCTTTATCACTGAATATCTATTTTTAATTTAAAGTTATCTTCCATTTTGAAATACCACACTAGCCAAAATAGAACTTCTTCAAAATAACATTATACAGTCATTCCTCCATTCATACCACCAATTTTTGTCTTTAATCTCAAAAGAAATCGTCCATATCTTCAGATCTTCAGCTCCATTTCCAAGGCTTCAGTACAGTGTAACCTTTAGAGACTACTTACTTGTATTTTTGTCCCTTCCTCTAGAATGACAGTTTCACAATCCCCTTCTGACTTAGGAGAAATGCTTCATAGTCTCTTGTAATTTCTCTGCTTTCCCTCTGCTGCTTTATAAACTCCAATATATAGCAGAAAAAAAAAGACAAAGAAGAAAATTATATATATAAATGTGTGATAAGCTCTATTTCTGTAAATTTTTGAATTGCCATTACAAATCTAGAAGGAATCTCACAATGACCTTCATAACTTTGTGTACACTTTAGCCATTCTTCTGCATAGGGGGCTTTATTTGTATTCTGTTGGTCCCCCAGAGAGCATATAAAATAAACTGATCAGAACTTGCCATTTTTTAAGATAAATATTTGAGCTTATGATAAAAAAAGATGTATTCTAAAGCAAGCAAGAAAGAAATTTTATCCAACAGCAGTCAGGATAAAAGTGGTAGTAATCATCATCATCTTCATTTTCTATTTATTGAGACTTTATGCCATGACAAGCACATTACATGTATTATCTCAATTAATTCTTACAACAACTTGTCTAAGTAAATATTATTAATCCCATTTATTGCTGAGGAAACTGAGACTCAGAGAGATTAATTGCCGAAGGTCACACAGCTAACTCCCTACCAATACATGAGCCTGGGCCTTTTTGACTGTAACACCTGGATTAGATACAGGCCTGTATTGGCCTGATTCAAGAGTTTGCTTTGTTTTGTTTTGTTTTGTTTCAGTAGCATGGCAGTCCTTCAGAAATAATAAGTAAATGAATAATCTCCAAGAAAAAGTTAATTATAAAGGTCAAAGGGAATATGCTATTATATATTAATTGGTACTGAATTTTAAATGATAAAAAGAATTTGATCTGAAGAGGCAAGCACTAATACATGTAAGGCCAGCGTTTGCTGATGTTTGTTCTACTTCCAGAATGAAACACTAATAAACTTACCAAGATATGAAGATCTTGCTTGCCTTCCCACCTCACCTGGTTCATTTTTCCCTTCACTTACCTGTTGCTCCCCACTCCAATATGAATGCTTAATCATTCTCTAACACACCTGTCTCAGGAATTTTACACACTGTTCCTTTTCTCCAGTATTAGATCGCTCTCTTACTGCCTACCCACCCCCACCGAATACTTAAACAGTTGACTCTTTTTTTAATTCTTCAAATTTTAATTTAATTGTCATTTCCTCTGAAATGCCATTCCTGGTCACTTTACTAGGGCAAGTTACATCTTTCATTGGACCCTGTTTGTTCCTCTCATAAGATGTAATTTGCTGTTTTTGTGTGTGTGTCTATTTTTGTTTTGTTTTTGTTTTTTGTTTATTTTTCTGACTTGCTTACCATCTACCTGGAAGCTCACTGGTAGACCCAGAGTCAGTTTCTTAACCATTATATATTCAGAGCCTAATAAAGCCTGCTCTCTAGTTGTTGAATGAATAAATTATATGTTAAACATAAGCTTATAATGTAGAGTAATAACAATAAATAATTTTCATATATAATGTCAAGGCAACACCTAAATTTATTATATTTCCTCTTGTGATGTCTCATTTTTCCAACATTTCTTATAAATAAAATCCCTTATAATAATAACCAAAACTCAGTTTTAGTCTCTCCATAGCTGCAAAATCTAACTAATCCTGACATCATATTAAGCCCATAGGCAATAAGTCAGAGTAATCAGGGGCAATGAGAAAATAAGGAAGGCTGATTCCTACACTGGGGAAACTTTTGATTGCATAAATACAAGATAAGACCTACTAAATCCATGTGGATTGAAGGAATTAAAACATTTTATATATTGAAGAAAAGGACCAGTGAGATATCAAGGAACTATTTTCAGAGCAGATATGTTTTATTTTCTTAAGAGAAAAAGTGGATTGGCAAAATATGTGATCTTGACATAATCTACCAGCAAAAGTGGCGACGCCCTCACTCATCAAAGTTGGACTTGCGTCCATTGTCCAAGAGCAATTTTATGTTGTAAGTTCCAAGACTTCTTATTTGACTCAATGTCTTCAAATACTCAGAAGACATTAGAAATATTAAATCTCAGTTGTTTTGGGGAGGAGGAATTCTTATCATTAACTAGCTGATTCAGTCAATGAGAACTGTATACACCTCTCAATATGTAATCTCCCACTTACTCCAATACTGCTTTTTTTGTTTGTTCGTTTTTTGTTTTCCAACAAAAATCAGTGGTCCAGAGCCAAAGACTTCAGGCCTTGCAAGGTACTTAGAACTAGACCAGGATGCGGCCTACTATCTTGTGCTTGCGTGTTGGTAAGGATTCCATGCAAAAAGAAACCTCCCAAAAGATTAGGTTGTATCCAACCTAAAATCCACCACACCATGCTTGACACATCTTCTGCTCTTGCTTTCACTATACTTTCCTTATGGCTCTGGTGCCTAATAGGTGTGTCTAGCAGCTCTCTCCTTTCTATATGCTTCTATCTTCAAAAAAAAAAATTGTTTTTTAATTTGTAGTCTATTCCTTCTCTGAATGTCACTCTCATTAGCAATTGCCCATTTAACATTACTCTTTGGATATCAAAATTAACATCAAAATTAACATGTTTAAAATGAACTCTAAATTTAAACATACCACAAATTTCACACTCCCTATGTGTTTTCTACCTCACTAAATGCCACAAACCTAGCTGTAATTCTTGATTTCTACCTTCTCTCACATTCCATACTTAATCTGTTACCAAATCACACAGGCTCTATCTTCATGCTGTTAAAAATCATCTCATTTTCCTACTACATCTGGTTCAAGCCACCATCATGTCTACCCTGCATCATCGAAATAGCCAATTAATTGATTTCCAAGGTCCACTTTAACCTTTGGTGCATTTGCTACACAAAGGCTAGAATGACTTAAATATGAATCATATAGACTCTCTGCTGCTAACTACAGCCTCATGGCTTTCTGTATCATTCAGAAGTCCAGTCAACAGACATGACCATGAACTGCAAAATTCTATATGATGCTATTCTCTCAGTAACACCTACATCAGCTTTCTGATATTCTTCAAACACATCAAACATGCTCTTCTTTCTTTACCACTCACAAAATCTTGGTGTTTTCTCTACCTTAAAGGATTCTTTCCCAGATAGTCTCAAGGACAATTCTACCATGTTGTTCTCCCAGTCTTGTCTTCAAATAAATTATTTTTTCCACTTTTTAAAAAACATGAAAAAAGAGCACACTCTCTCTTGCATTATTCCTGCTTTATTAGTTTCTGCTTAACATGATAATATTTACCTAATATTATACAACACTATATATTTACTTATTGATTGATTATCCACTTCTCTATAATATAAATTCCAGAAGGGAATAATTTTTTTTGTCTTTTTTATTCACCTTAATAACCCAGTACCTAGAATAATGTCAGGAACATAATAGAAATTCAGAAAATATTTGTTAAATAAATACATTAATCCAAAATACACCCTAAACCTTACTATTCTAGGGTTCCAGATGGCCTTTTCATCAACTAAATGGAGAATCCTGAAAAAAATTTCATGTCACCACATAATGTTTGGAAGACCATACTTCTGGAATTTTATCCCATCTCTGGCTTGTTCTTTGCCCCCTACTTGCTATTTTAATATTCTAAGTGACTAAGCATAGACACTAGTGATAATGGAGAAAGTAGTCAATTCCCTGCCTTATGGATGTTACCCTCTGTAAGCTTATAATATAATAAAGAACAAAGCAAGACAAACATTTAAGAGATACAGGATAGTACTGCAGAATTAAATAACAAATGATAAATGCTGCCAATATATATTAAAAGAGTTTAAGAGCACTTTCCCACTTACTCTGGTGAGCTTCCTATTATTTAATTGTCTTAAATATATTTCTAGATCAACTTAATATTTCCTATTCCACTTTTTTTGAGAATAGTACCATCTTGCAATGGTACTGACTTCTGAGTAAAAGTGTAACTTTTTCATTTTATTAGCTTCAACTTGAAAATGCAGACCTTAATTGCTACACAAAAAAATATGCCATGTTTTTGTTAAAAATGCTGCATTATTTTTGGTCCACTGAGCAGATTGTACTTTAAAGCTACAACTGAATAATAAACATTGATATTCTGCTTCACACTGTAGCAACAATAAAATTTTGTGTTTTGTTTTGCCCACCAATTGAGTAGGGCAGTCTTGGAAAGAATTTCTAAAATGAAATAGGCTTGTGATATTTTTATGATATCTGCAAACATACCCAACTAATTTTGCCTTCAGATTGTCCTATTTCCAACATTCCCAATAGTCCTTAATTTAAGAATGAATTATCTTTAGACTGTGCCTATGTAAATAAAGTAGACTATACATTTGAGGCATTTACCTAAATAAATACCTAGATAATTTATCTAGATAAAACTTATGCAGATAATTTAAGCTCAGGATACATTTGTATGATTTGTTCTCATGTAACTATATATATGTAATATAGATATAGTTACTTATATATATATATAATATATGTTATTTATATATATATGTGGATATAACAAAATTTTATTAATTCATCAATTCAATAAATACTTATTGAGCACCTATAATATGCTAGGTAGTGTTATAAGTTCTAAGGATAGTGTAGTAAAAACAAACAACAAGAAACCTGTAAAAAATACTCTTGGAACTAATTTTCCATGAATGGGGAGTTAGATGAGACATAAGATAAGTGAGAAAAATATAAAATATGTTAGATGGTAATAATTGCCAAGGAGAAAACATAAAGCAGGAAAGAGGAATATGAAATGTAGGCTTTCTGTAATTTTAAGGAGAATGATGAAAATTTCACAGATAGTATTTTTTGGTAAGCATATAAATCAGAATAAGAGAGAGTTCTAGGGTTTCAAATATCTGGGGAAATTCACTCTAAGCAGTAGAAAGAGTGATAATGGTCCCAGAGGAGTGTGCCTGGGACTTCGAAGAGAAGCAAGGGAGAGTGGAACAAATTGAGATAAAAGAGAAGGTCAGAGAGATGGAGGAGGGGTGCTGCAAATGATGTAGGTTGTTGTTATGACTGACATTTATTTTAAGTGAAATAGGAAATCATTGGAAAGCCTCAAGTATTCTTGGACTTACATTTTAAAAGAATTGCTTAGGAAGCTGTATTGAGATTAGAACAAGAGTAGAACTAATGACAGCAGGTAGGTTTTTGTGCAATCCAAATCCAAGGTTTTTGTGCAATCCAAATCCAATGTATAGTAGGTTTTTGTGCAATCCAAATCCAAGGTGAAGTAGCTTTGATTGTAGTATTGGAATTGAGAAATGGTCACATTATGATAGTAGAGTCAAAAGAATACGGCAATGGACCATATGTGGCATTTGATGGAAAGAAATAGGTTAAGGATTACATAAAAGTTATTGGCTTGAGCCACTAAAGAAATAATGTTCCATTAATTTAAATGAGGGAAAACTACAAGACAAGTAGGAGTGAACAGTAGTAATACCATTAATTCGGTTTGAGTCTTTTTAAATTTGAGATTCCTTTTTTGACATCCAAGTCTTCAAGATGCCAAATCCCCATTAGCTATATAAGTTTGGAGCTCAGAAGTAAAATCTGTGCTAGAGAAATTAATGCGTAAAGTCTAAATGGAAAAGTCATCAGAGTGGATGAAATTACCAAGGGTATAGATTGAAAAGAAGAATATAGACTGGGAAGAAGCCCACAGCCTGATCCGAAGTACATTGTAGTTTTTAGAGGATAAGTAGATGATAAAAAATTACTAAAAAGAACTTTGAGGAGTGTCTGTAAAGGTAGGAAAACATGGCGAATATGCTCCGGGTAGAGAGTCATCACTGTGTCTAAGCTCTAGATAGATAAAATGAAGCCTGAGGCATGAACATTGAATCTAGCAACATGGAGCTTGTCTTCTGTATAAAAAATGTTATTTATCCATATTGTTATACATATTAGTGTAAAATGAACCTCAAAATATATTGTATAAAGAAGAATGTAATTATTTTCTTAATTTTTTATTATGCTGCCTCTAATTGCCCTAGATTGGACTCTGAACACTGAGGTTGGTAGATTAACATTGGCATGTGACAATTTCACACAGATCATCATCTTTAGAGTAAATTGCTAATATTTGTAGAATATGTAATGTTTACAATGGCTTACGAGTGCATTATTGAGTGTGTAATAATCACCATGTGGGAATAATAAATATCATTATTATTAATATTATTTTCTAGCTGTGGAATGAGACTCTCTAAAAGTGTAATGGCCAATTTCATTGTGCATGTACTGGAAATGAAACATAAATCCTGTAATCTGGCTCCAACAGCTCATTTTTTCCTGTCATTCCATGCTGCTTTTAGCATAAGGATGAGTCCATTGACTCATAAAGTAAAAGATGGTGTGTGAATGCATGTGTGTAACTTCACATATATATTTGTGTAGATATGTATATATGTGCAAGCATGCACGTGTGTGTATTCATATATAGTTGTTGTCGTCGTATCTGCTTTTTATTGACTTATTGACATTTTTTAAATTATTTTTTACATCACCATCAGCAAGCAAGCATCTGGGAGAGAGACAGAGACTAAAATTCTGTTGTAGCAGATAGAGCAAGTACTTTAGAACCAGGGGTTAAAATTTTAGTTGTCTTAATTTCTACTGTGACACCTTGATCTAGTCAGTAATTTCTGCATTGATTTCTTTATCTGTATAATACAGATTGTCATGTCTACTTTAAAATATTTTAAGTAGTCGACATAATCTGTGTAAATTTGTCCACTTAATCCTTCTAAGGCTATGCTAGTTATCATTATTATATTCTTTCATATCACCTTTTCTCAGCGTTTATCATACTCCACTGTAACTGTGAGCCTCCTGCATTGGCATTTTGAAGACAATGACTTCCATTTTTCTCATTTTCTCCCAAAAATATGATAAAATGAGAATTCTATGATGAAAGAAAGAAGCCTATGGTATATGTTAAGTATAAAATAAATGATAATATCATTAATGTCATTATTATATTATCTAGATTTACAAAAAATCAGACCCAAAAATTTAATCCCAAAGACAAAAAAAAATCTGCTTAACAGAACTGCATTGCCATAACAAGCATTTTGTATCCAATTTGAACATTTTATCTATCATACAACCATGTTAACAAATGACCTCTCAAAGATAACTGAGCACTGCTGTTAGAACAAATCGCTTTTAAACTAATCCTACAGAAGGCAAAACTTAAATTAAAGGTATCCAACTTTAGCTAGAAATTCACTTATCCTTAATGTCTTCAAGCTTCTAGGACCACATTTTCTCTTAATGTCTAATGAATGTATATACCAGCTGATCTTAAAGTAAAGCTGAATACATACTGACTGATAATGAAACAAATGCTTCTTAAGAGAATTAAAAAATAAGTCAACGAATAAATAAATGTGACATAATTATTAGTAAAATCAAAATTTTAAAAATATAAATATTTTTCTAAGTTATTAATGTCATTCCAGAATGACATTCTTGCTTTTTTTTCTACAAAGAACATAATTTTTTTAAGCTGTGTATGCGTGCTGTGAAATGTTTTTCTCATGTTAATTTCCTTTTACACTCAGTTTTTAGACAGCTGAAAATTATGAGTTTACAGAACAAGATGTACTTTCCATTCTTATTTTATGGCCGAGTACTACAGCATGTACTATTATGAAAACAATTCTAAATTGTGCTTTATTATACTATATTGTGCAATTTATATTCAGAAGATGCTATCAGCACCAGGGAACAGACAAATTTAATAAAAGACGTGGTGTTCCTGTTGTCCTAATAGTTATTAAAATGAAACTCTTCCCAGAAGACATTTACAGTGTCTTTTCAAAGATATTCTGAATACTTTGACGAATCAACTGGGGACTCTAGATATGAATAACAACATCATAGATCTTAGAAACATACTGTACTAAGCTGGAAGGAGCCTTTATAATCATCCACGCTGACCCCTTTATTTTACAGGTGAGATACTGAGGCTGAGAGAGAATAATTACTGCAACCTAATTTGTATCTACATTGTGGCTAGAACGGCAGTCCCCTGACATCTAATTGAGTATTTTTTTTTCACTTTTATTGTCATTAATGATAATAGTCTGGTAGGGCACATAAGCATTGCCTAGTTTTTATATATCATTCCTGTAACAGTTCCAAATGGCAGACAGAAAATATCTAGTTTTCACCACTTCTCAGAGCAGAAACCACAGTCATAAGGGGAGAAGTAATTTAGTTACTATCAACGATTATCTTACTTATCTGTTTATGTATTTTTGTCTGTTCCTTGATAGACTATAAGTTCCATGAGAGCAGGAAGCATGCTCATTTGGGGTACTGCTGAATTCTCTGTGCTTAGAACATGTCTAACACGTAGAATTTATTCAATAAATATTTATTAAATAAATGAATATAAATTTACTAGATATAATAGGTATTACAAAAATTTGTTAAAACTTAGAACTGACCTCTAAGACATACAGTCAAGAACTACACAGACACAAACATACACACGCACACAGCATGAGGCAAAATACACTAAATGCCGCACAAATGGCATAAATAAGTTGTAAGATAGTTTTTTTAAAAAAGCACTGTGGTTCTCACATTAGGGAGTGTTTGAAAATTTCTAAGTAGCTATAAAGCTTAAGTAAAGTTATAAAGTAAGAAAAATGTAGAAGAGATATCAGAATTTTGTGACACCTCCAGTTATGCTAACCAGCCCTGGGTTCTGGAAGGGAAAGATTAGCAGAGTTGGTGTAGGAAAACCGAGCCTATCTGGAGGCTTTAGGGTGAGCAGAAGACACAATAAATGGTGACAGTATTTGGGAGGCTAACCAGATGCAGCCTAAGAATGATTGAAAGGTGTTTGATACATAAACTAACTGTTTTTCAGAGGTGTAGAGAAAAAAATATATGCAAATATTAAACAAGACTATTGATAATAAAAATATTGGTTTTGATTCATGGTCAGGATTTTGTGAAGGGAAGGATAGGAGGAAGGAAGGAAAAGGAAAGAAAGAAGAAATGAAAGAATAGAAGGTAAGACGTAGAGAAGGAGAAAGGAAGGATGAGGAGAGGGAGAAAAATGGAAGATATAAACTATTTTATGCACACCTACTCTATATCCAACGCTGTGTACACAGTGCTTTCACATACATTTTTATTTAATCTTCACTACAGCTCTCCACTTTTAGATAAGAAAATTAATGCTCAAAGTCATTAAGTCAAGCTTCCAAATATCTGTAGAGTAAAATAGAGACAAGATTCAATGGGAGTCTATCATCTCTAAAACCATTTCACCGCACATACTTTCAATTCATGTTGTATAGTTGCTTTATACAGTTCTACATTTAAAAAAAAAAATAAGCTTCAGTAATTACAGAGCATCTTCACATAATAACCTTATTCTGTCTTTTTAATAACTTTATGAAAACATGTTCATATCTCTTTTTCATAGGTGAAGAAACTAAAGATCAAACAGGTGGTTTAATTTATCTAAGGATACATACTTACGTCTGGCAGAATAGGAATTAAACCCACACTTCGTGGCTCTCAGTTGATGATCCTTTCTACCATGATATGTAATAAAATCAATTACGCAGTTTACACAGCACATCTACATCCACACAGTACTAGGGGTCCTACTAGTCCTTTCTGTATTTTGTTCTCAAAAAAAAAAAAAAAAACCTCAAAAAGAAACCTATTTGCTTTAATTTCATAGATAACAAAACTAGCTCATATGTCTGTATTCATAACTCTTCTAAAAAATAATAAAAGGAAAACATAGAATAAATTATGAAATTCCAAGAGAGAGACAAAGGGATAGAAAAGAGAAGAGAGATATTCTCAGGACATAAGAGGCAATGTCTTACTTTTCTAGAAGGGCTACATCATGCCTCATTCTCAAGTTAACTAAGATATTCCTTTAAACTTTTCTCCATCGCTCTTAATCATCCTTTAGCTACATTCAACAAGTTATAAAATCTTGATATTTTATAATCCAGAATCTGTGAGTCTCAACCTAAGTCTTTCATTAGGTCATTAGATGACTCTGAGATAATTCTTTAGTTTATTTCCCCCTTATCAAACTAATGTTACTTGGTGAGATGCCCAGGGAATATAAGAAAGAAGCAGAAAGATTGTGAGACTCTTCATTGACAAGATGACCTTAGAAGATCTGTCTGGGGTCCAACATCATCACGGAATTCTTTTAACAATTTTTTTTAAAAAGCAGAAGTAGGTTCACTGTAAAAATTTAGAAGATAAGAATTTTCTGCAAACACAAATAGAATGAACATTTTACTGATACTTCATTGGGACTCTCCATAAATTCGCAGACATAAATTTAAAATTCTTCACTAACATTTGTCTGGAAATGTTCTTCCCTCCCACTTGTGCCTCCAAACTTTTTTTTTTTTTTTGGTAAAGTTTTTCCAAGCTTCCCAAAGTTAAGCATTTCCCTCTTCAGCTTACAGAGAACTTTAGATTCCCAACATCATAATAGTTAAAGCATACTCTGTATATATTTGTTGATAAATTTTCCATCTAGATCAGAAATTTCTTCAGGCCAAGGTTCAAGTCTTTTCATACACATGAAGTGTTTAATAAATATCTGTTTAATGAATAGATTAACTCCAGTATTATTTCACATGGTGGAAAGGAGTAATGAATTCCAGAAAGAGAAAGAAGTAGAGTTAGTTAAATTAAATTTTTTTTATATTGGCTACCTGAGTACAAGGTGGGGAGCTTCAGATCAGGAGAAGCACACAACAAAAATGTAAGAGTTTTGGTGACAATAATAATATCTAATATGTTTAGTGCTTGGCAAAGGTCTAAATAGTCAACATTATTATTAATATATTATTTTTTACTATTTTGTTATTTATTAATATATGCATATGTTAATTTTATATAATGTTATATAATATAATAATTATGTAATCAATGTTAAATATATAACAAAATGTTTTTTTAACTTATTATTCTCATGTTATAGATGAAAAAACTGAAGTACAGAGAAATTACTTTTCCATAACATCCTAGCATGTGTAGGACATGGTACAAACTGCTCTGGTAAAGTGGTTAAGTTTACAGGCTCCAAGGTTAACTCGTGCAGGCCTCACACTGTCCTGTCAGGGACCAGCATGTGGGAAAATGCCTTTCAGTGCCTGAAGCAAACCTCTTCTGGAAACAAGAGAACAGTAGTCCAGTGTATCAAAAATTTCTCCCCATATGAGCCAGCAGGTTTCTTTAGTAGTTGTTGTTCTTTACTGGCAGGTTCTAAAACCAAAATTCTGGCTAGAGGCCACATTTTATATAGATTTCTTGAGTACATAGTTTCTGTGTTCCATCCAGGGATGGGGTTTGGGAAATACAGCACTGAGAGAGAAGTGAATAATGCCTATGCTCCACCCCAGCAGTCTGACCACAGCCTACACATTACTTCAAGCCTGCCAGCACTCACTTCTGGTAGGCCTTGGACTCGAACCTATTTGTTCCTACCTTGATATTTGGATGGAGGGGTTATACAATTACATCTCTTAAGAGAATAGTTTTCCATTCATTTATTTATTCATGTATTCTTTCACTTAGTGTTCTATGTCCATACAGTTGGTGAAGAGCATTCATTACTGATTAAGAATATTAATACACACATATTCTGTGCCTTTTTAGTTGATTAAAAGTATTCATTCATTGTTAATTAAGAGCATTTATTCATTTCAGTGGAGAGCATTTATCATTTAGCATCCTGCATTCATACATTTGGTTAAAAGCACAGATTTTCCTATTAGACAGTTTCTAATTTTGAACACACAATTTCCTACTTATCTTACCTTGAACAAATTTCTTTCTGCCTATCTCTAAAACTCATTGTCTCACTGTCAAAACAAGGAAAATAATACTTTTTCATAAGATGGTTTAAGAACTAAGGAGATGATGCAAGTAAAGCTCTTAACAGTATTTGGAACCTAGATAGTGTTCAATAAAGTGTAGCTATAAATATTATTATCTATTTTGTAATAATGATAACAATGGTAAAGATGCTCTATTAGAAAAAATAAATAAAAGATAAATTGGACACCATACTGAACTATAAAAATCCTATGGTATAGTGCCACCAGCATCCTAGGTTTTCAAGGCTGGAAAAAATTGGATGGAAAATTAACTAATTAGGGATCTTAAATATTAACTCAGCTTGCAAGTATTCGACAACAAAATACAATACTATAGAAAAACAGAAATAAAATATTTTGATATATAAAGATATATATATATATATAGCAACATGTAAAATGTTTATAAAGATTATTTTTAAAATTGGTTGATAATAGTAAGATGGAAATGGTGAAAACACAAAATATATTATACATTAGATGTCATAACTCACTTGATTATGAAAGAACACATTCTTCATTAAAAATAAGTCATGTGCATTATCTGTTCACTGATGTGCAATGTCATTTAAGACATTCCATCATTCTCTGCTTGAGTACTCTTCTGTAATCTGATGAGGTGTCCAGGGAAGAGACAATGATAGCCAAGGCATTAAAATGTAATCAAGATATGCAAATTCGTATCTAAATGTGATTTGCTGGGAAAAGAAATTAATCTAGGCATGGTCATATAAACAATATGTAATATGGATAATTAATCACCAAATTAGCAGCTGCAGTCCCTCGAGGAAATTATGCAAATCAAAAAGGCCCCCATTGCTGACACAATTAGACCACTTAATGGCAAACTCTCAACAAAATAACCCTGGGGAACACCACAAAACAAATAGCCCAATCAACCTTAGTGTCCCAAACTCCACTGGAATATTTAATATTATTTAATATTGTTTCTTTCCAGTTTGAACTTATCTGGAAAAATTCCATCATATTTTGCTAAAAAATAGACTAAGATTTCACACGATGGATGGCTTATTATGTAGTTCCCTCAAAGTTTAGTATTCCTCTTAATCAAATATCTTATTAATGAAATTTGAAATCATGCAAATGATAAGCTTCATGAATAAGGAAATGCCAATTATATATCTCCTGTCCGTAACAGCAAAATCAAGAAAATATTGATTCACCATGAAGATATGTGTCCTCTGTGGCCTGATGTCACTCATTTATTATATCAGAAGCAAAGAAAAGATCTCTACACTTTCCTGATAATAAATATTGTTATCTCAGGTTAAGAGTATTTTGTCTTCAAGATTGTTAGAGTGCTGTCCCATGCCTGCTCTTAAAGCTACAGCAAATAATCTCACCTTTGTTTTCTCTATCCATCTACACAAAAGTAGGTAACAGTTACTCCTACAGAACTTTGAGATTGGGCCTAACAGAACCCATAAGACTCTGCTGCTAAATCTTCCATCCCCAAAATATAACCCTATCTCTAGAAAGATATCAAAGCTTTCTGGATAGAAATAAAAAATGCTTCATCTCCAGAAAAGAGTTCATTAGGTAATTTGTTATAATTTTGCTGCTGAAAGAAATAGTCGCAGAGAAGAAATTGTATCAGTACTATGGTTGCTGATGGTTTTGTTGTACATATCACTTATAGATACCATTTATAGTGCATGGCAATGTGGTCAGTTTTGCCACTTATCTCATTTACTCTTCCAATCACCCTCACATGCCCAAGGTCAAAAACCTAAGAATCAGCAAACCTGGGCTATAGATTCTAGGTCTTCTGACTCCAGGTGGCATGCTAAATGTCGAATGATGCAACCAAGGTCCCTCAGTTGGAAAACAGCTAAATTAGAAATAAAATGTAGCTGTACTATCCACTTCACTCACTTTCTCCACATATAGAAAACCGTACCTGATGTGACAGCAGATGCTGCTTATGTTGTTGCTCATGCCCGCTTCTTCAGGCTGTCTGAAGTACAGGAGTGGGCCTCCCTGGAAGGCAATGAATCCCTTGACCCTTGAAAGACTGAATTATAGCTTTGACATATATCTTTTCTTGTTTAACCCTCATTTCTCTGTTATATCTCCAAACTTTAGAGTCCAATAAAGGACAGATAGGGGCTGGGGTCTTCTAACCTGTGAGAGAGTTGTGTAAGAAGCTCTAGATAAGCATCCTTAAACTACTGCAATGATATATCCCTCTACCTCATTAGCAAATGTAAAAGCCTACATTTAGAACCACAGTCTCTTAGTATTTTTAACAGTGGAAGTATGATTAGAAATCATCTAACCTAAGTGATTTTCAAACAATGCTCTGTAAAACATGAGGGATTCTGAAATGTGCCTCAGGGGTCACTCTGAGGGTGAGTGGAAGAGGGCAGGAGTCTGAACCCCTTACCTAGTTTCAACCAAAGTAGGTCCACAACTATCTCTTTTACAGACTGGGTAACCGTGTCTGATATCTTTAAAGAAAGGGCTTCACAGCTCAAAGATTTTATTAATTCCCTCCCTAGTCCAATGTTCTCTATTTATCTGAGAATCATCCTACGTAAATTAACTCCTCAAGGCCACATCTGAGTGACCAATGTCCCAGCTCTCTGTCAATGTCTATTGCCATCTTGGTATTCAATCTTGGATATGATTCAGCAGTGTCTGTGACTCTCTATACAAATTCCTTCCAAGTCTTCATTATTGCTCTTTTCTTAATTTTTATCTTTTAGAGTTTTAAGACTCAGTCTAGATTAAGTGAATCTGATGTGACAAGTGAATCTGATGACCAAGTTCTTCCTTTTATAGTCCAGAAATTCTACAGAGAGATACAACAACATTGTCCCTTCTATATATCTATATACCAATATGATCCATTGACTTAGCACACTCCCAATTCATAGTCCCCTAACACTTTTCCATAGTGACCTAGGATTCTTCTGCTTGTATGAACATTCTAGGCTTATTACTAGATCGCTCTGACCACTGGTTCCATTGCCCATGCATGATCTCACTCTAGACTTTTGGAGCTCATCTGTATATTTGATTTCTCCAATTTTTGAATCTCAGTTCTTACTCAAGAACTTTGGCTAAGAATATCAGCAGTTCTACCCCTTATCAGCTGTATAACTTTGGACTAAAGTTATTTAAAATATACTAGGTTAGGTGAATTCTAATCACCTAATCATAGATTCACTGCTAATATACTAGTTATTTGGATCCTGATTTTATGGTTGATAAAATTAGGATAATAATATCTGCTTCACCTTTCTTTTGAGTTGCTGTAAATTTAACATGAGCTGATATAAATGAATACACTTTATAAACTATACTTTAAGCCAAAGAAATATATTGTGATTCTTGAACCTGATGTCAGTTATATTAGCATTATATGACAATATAAGGCTGCAAGAAACACAGAGTGGCTATACAGAGTTGTATTACTCAGACATTTCTTTTAAATTTTTCTAAACTTCATACCCTTGAATTCTCTATATACTAAGATATGAAATCCATGGGCTTTGTGATATTTCTTTGATCTGAGAGAAGGAAATAACATAAGAAATCCTATCTAAGGAAGGAGTCAGAAACATCAAAGCAGATAAGTACAGTACAAGAAGAAATTTTCATACCCCAAACATGCTGACTGAAAATTTATATTGTCACAAAGGAGTGATATTAACCACATTCTTTCAGAACAAAGTCTGAAGATAAGGCTGTGAGTCAAGAAAAAACAAGCTGAGCAGAAAAACTAGAAAATTGAACTGGAGATTTGATTGTGTCTAATCTCAAATTAATTTTCAATCTTGTTTTGCATCAGACTGCATACACACAAACATATATCCGACATAGACACACATACACACACACCCTACACCCTCCCACATACCAAATAAATCTGTTAACAAAGTATACGACTCTGGGTTTGCTTATCTGAAAAATATGAAATGAGTAAGAGCCAGGCAACTTACTTAATACCGCCCATTGGACACATTCCATTGGAATAAGTTGTGATGGAGAGAACCTCGATCTGTATGTTAATTGGGTCAAGCCGTATATCCTTGATTCCAAGAGAACTTAGTAAAAAAATGTTAAGCCAGAGAATATTTGTTGTTTTAGTCAAGTGATGACAAACATAAATTTAACTTTTTCATTAGTTAACTAAAGCTATTATTATTGTTAATTTAATATCATGTATTAGTCAGTGTTCTCCACAGAAACAGAATCAAATGATATAAGCAAATATCTATCTATCTATCTATCTATCTATCTATCTATCTATCTATCTATCTATAATCTAGAGAGATTTATTATTAGAAATTGGTGCATGATATCATGGAGATGAGAAAGTCCCAGAATCTGTAAACCGAATCAACAAGCTTGAGCCCAGGAGAGCCAATGGTTTAATTTTAGTTCACAGATAGGGGGTGAGGTGCTTCTTGTATCTCTTTCTCCTTCTGCTGCAGTGAACATAGAAATCATGGCCTCTATGTGGCATGACTCAAAATGGAAGACACCTGACCTGCATCAGACTTCACTTGAGTAAGAAACAAACATTATTTTGTCACGTCATTGAGACAGCTAACACTAAGTATCCTAATACAATATTTGGGATCTACGTTTTATTCTGACTATGTCAAGGGCTATGAGATTAAAAATAAGATAGGCTAAAACATACAACCCCCAAATCAGAATATATCATCTGATGGATACAAATAAACCTACAATGAAATCAACAAGCCAATATTCCTATAATTGCTCTCACTTATGTATACAGAACCAACAGACTCTTTATGATTCCCACATATTTCCTAGAACATCCCACATGAAATGCCACAAGTATGTTTGCAACCCAAATTATCAGCTATAATAGACATGTGGTATCCATCACCTTCTGCTTCTGCTCAGGATCTCCCTTTTGAAGAATGATGCCTAGGAAGTTACTTGAAGAGCCTGTTTATTGTTGCTATCCCTGATTACAACATTTGCACAAAGAGGGCTGCCTCTCAATGTTATCTAAACCACAATATTGTTGGTTTTTCAGCATAGATGGTGACAAATGCCTTCTCCGTTTTTTTTTCTTTGCTAGTTTGTGTCATCTGGACACCAACACAAAATGTGCTATATACAAAATTTCAAAGTCTTTCATCAGAATAGCTTCTCTAATTCTAAGTGATCAAAAATACTAATAAAAGCAAAGAGTTTGGGGAAAAAATGATATGCCATTTCCCTCTCTCCTCCAACAAAACCGCTTCTATTTTCTTGATTAACAAAATAAATCCCACATATCTTTCAATGAGTGTACACATATACTGGTACAGGTAAATATAAAGAAGAAAGTACCTAGTAAAATTCTCTTTTTACTATTAAAAGAAAAGGTAGAACACATAACTTTTTTCTCCGATTTTTTATCTAACACTTCTTTGTACCTCAATATCATCATAATGAGCTGTACTTTTTTTTCTGTCAATGCTCTATGATATATAAGAAGATGTACATTGTCATGTAGTCATGTGAATAAACTAAGTTACCTAAGCATTGAAATAAATGCAAATTACAAAAAAAAAAAAAACAGCAAAAGAGCCAGTGATATTTAATTCTCCTAAACCTCAGAAGACAATACGACTTTAATTATGTCCGTCAATAATGATTTGTAATGATTCAGCTCAGAGTAATTCTAAAGGAAAGATAAAATCTGCAAAAGAGGGAAGTAATTCTACATGTAACCCAAAATAATTTTTCCATGATATAATTACAATGATTTTATTTTATCTAAATATTATTAAAAAGATAATACTACCCAACACTCAGGAACACTGAATTACTTGAAAGTGAATCTCTTCAGGAAAATATTTTAATTAAGATAAACTTGCAATATTTTTCTCAAATTACATATAATTCTCAAATTATATGTATAGCAAATTATATATATATCTAGTTTCTAAAACATATTTATATAAAAACTATATTAATCCTTATTAGTTTCCATAAATATGAAATTTATACTTAGAATATTAATGTTTTATTTTATGTTCTTAAAATGGGTTCCTGGACCCAATTCTAACCTGTTTGGAGGTATCCCCACATCAGGCAATATTCAGATACAAGCAGGGAGTCCAAAAATTTGGCTTAGTTCTGACAAATCTACCTGGAGATAGCATCAGAATCCACAGATAAAGGGCCCAGTCCCCCAAAGCCACCCTCCACTTCAGATACCAGTCACAAGCCCAGGCTGTTAACAGTGCTTCTGACCAACCTGCTATGAATTGGAGATTCCGACAACCCTTCCAACTCAGGATGCCAATCGCAAGCCCAGATCGTTACCTGCTTCTGACCAGCTGGTTATAGATCAGAAGTTTCCAAGACTCCCTCCTCAAGTTGGATTAATTTATTAAAGAGGTTTACAGAACTCAGAAAAACTGTTTATCCACTAAACTACTGGTTTATTATAAAAGGATATAACTCAGGAAAGTCCAGGTGGAAGCGGTGCATTGGGAAAGGTATGGGGAAAGGGCATGAAGCTTCCATGCCCTCATCAGGTATACCACTCTACCTGAATCCACATGTTCACCACCTGAAAGCTCTCTGAATTCAATCCTTTCAGGGTTTTATGGAGGCTTTTTTAAATAGGCATGATTGATTAACACATTGGTCATTCCCAGGAAGTTGAGTGAGACTGAAATTTCCAATCTTCTAATCACATGGTTGGTTCTCTTGGTAATCAGCCCTTATTCCCTAGGTGGGATCCAAAAGTCACTTCGTTAACATAGTAAAAGTCATCTTTACTATTCTCAACACTTAAGGAATTCCAGGAGATTTGTGAGCTATGAGACAGGAACCTTTGACTAAGAGCAAATATATATGAGAAATATTTTTTGGTTATCTAAGTGACCA
>NW_006443138.1:23759498-23781008 GCF_000325575.1 Pteropus alecto
ATATATATATCTTATATATATGTACTTACATATAAGATATATATCTAAGATAAATATATATATTTAGAAATTACAATATTGCAGTTCTACTTGGCAATTAATACATAACAATGTACCAGAGGGTACAGCAATGTGAAAATAAATATTTCTCAAATGATGTTCTTTTCCAAGGTTTTGCCAGGTGACTTAATGCACAATGAACATTTTTTCTTGTTTTTTTCTCATTTACTACTAAAAAGCATCAAGCACCAGAACCTGAAAAAAGAGATTAGAAATGATAGAACTTCTAGGAGATAATTTCACAGTAAAGTTCACGGTGATAAGACAACAATAATTTATTTTTAATTGTGGTTACTTAATTAGTGACTCCTTTAGATGACTTCCCCATATTACCATGTTGTCAATTTTCCAGCTCATATCTTTTCGCTTTTTAGGAGAGATGTGGGCAGGAGGGCTGATACTTGCATTTGAATTTGACTATGCATTAATGTTGGAATCTGATATTCTAGGAAAATTGTTTTAATTGGCTACGGTCACCTGCAAGATTCTATAAATTAGTAGTGTTTCACTGAATAAATCTTGAGTATTCAGATTTTTTTTTTATTCCTATACATGCTTTTGTGAAATTTCTTTCATTTTTAGAAATTATAAGGTCTCAGAGTAAGCTTTCACGTCAAATTAAACAATATATTGCTTATAACTTCTTTCACTTGATTTTGCTTGTCTCCTTGCACTCATCAAAACTTAAAACAACCCAGAATATATTCCTATTTATGCTCTAAATTGATCATCTTGAATTTTATTCTGAACTGTACTAAACAGACTAATTATCTCCATTGGGAAAATTAATTACAGTTTGGGGGCAAGCCATTCTATGGTTTCACTTAAAATAATTGCAGTATAATTTGCTTAGGAAAGTGTTAAAACTTTCATGGCAGCAGAGTTTAGTATCTTAAAAATTAAGTGGCAGTGGCTAAGCATGTTATAGAAAAGTTGATGACCATTTTACAGAAGTAGAAAGTAAAAGCAGAAATTAACAAAATGAGAAAATATCTGGAACTCACAGTTTTCTTAAATCAGTCCTAATAAAAGAAAATTGACACATTAATTTTTTTCTCAATATACCTTAAAAGAAAAAGACACAAAGAGATTTGTTTTTGTTTCCCTTATCAAATGAAAATATAGTGGCCTTAAGTAGTCAGTTGAATTCTTAATGGAAGAACTGAGATCATAAAAATGTTAACTACTTTTTACTCAATTAAGAGTCGAGTATCTATATAAAAGTCTACCTAAAGTAGATATTCATTAAGCTTTCTAATATAGCTACCTCCTGAGCACAAACACTGAAAGATTTATGAACTTAAAGAATAGAAGTCAGAATATAAAAATTAATTCTGAGGGAATATCAGAAGTCTGATTTTGCATACATACATATGCATATATACTCAGATGCATGTATACATATATATGCATATACCATATAGACATGTATATATGGTTGAGAGTAAAGTAAATGCATGAATCTGTGTCTACCTAATTGTAAGTACTTAAATCTTGCTCCATTTTATTTATTTTTTTGCCTAGACCTTCCTTTTACAGCTTACTTTAATCAATATTTATTCTGAATATTTTTTTAGAAATTTTGTTTATAGAAAAGCACACTTGATAATGAAAACATTGATTTATATCTTGTTTTCTAATCTATAACTAGAAAGATAAATAATGAAGTTAACACATTATCCCAAATGGTGATGACAATTTTTATTTCAGGCAGAATTTGAAGAGGTCATGGCTTATTTGAAAGACTTAACATATATTCATACAAATATATCAGAAAAACTACCTCCTACGTCAGAGATCTACAAAACCTGTGTTGGAATAGCTTACAGATATGATGAAATAAATACAGCCCCAGCAGCACATCAACAGGATAGCCAATGCTGGGAAAGATACTGTAAAATGAAAGATCCTCAAGAGAAACAATCCAGAAAGGAGTGATCAAAAGCCTAGAAGAGCAGCAAAATAAGCTAATATCCTGGGTCAAGGCAAAACTAAGCTTTTAATATTGGAAAGATTAAATGAGGTAAGCACAAGGCAGTACATACATAAAGTTACAATTTACTTAGGTATTATAGGAAGTTTTGTGCTCAATTTGACAATAATGTGTTTCTCCTTTAATAATGATTAATACGAAGCATCCCATCACCTCAAATCTTGTTCCTCTAGAATCAGAGAGAGATAATTGGAGTCAATCTCATGTTCTGGTTCCAACCCTCCCTCCACTCATCAAATGGCTCCCCAAAGCTGTATATCAGGAGGTATGAATCAGGAATCTTCATCAAAACACTATATGTGATGAGAATAGGACAAAATGTCAGTTATAAAAGATACATGCCCACCAATCTTAGGGGAACTCTAGCCTCCCTTCAAGGTTTCCCAAATGGTTTGGGAAATTCTATCTGGGCTTATTCTTATCATAGCACTTACTACAATGAATTAAAATCACCTCTTTCTGTGATGCTTCCCATTATACTGTAAGTTCTTTGATGGAGAGGTATCATCCTTGATTTCTTTTTTCATTCTATTCATTAGAAAGTTCCATCCTGTCTGCTTCTAAAATATATCTCTGTTTCAACTTTTTTCATCACTCCGCCACTACAACATATCCCATGTACTCATCATCTTTTGTTTGGATTTATACAGTAGCTACCTAAGTGGTCTTCCTCACTCTTCTTATCCATCTATAGCCTACCTTGAAAAAGACATCCAGAAGGATATTTCTAAAAATTATATTCAAATCATTGTCTCTGATAAACCCTTCAAGTAATTTTCAATAGAATGATGAAAACCAAATCCCTTACCTACTTACTTCTTTAACACATTTATTTTTATTTTTCTCTTAGTTCATACACTTCAGGAAAATTGGCTTTCATTCTCTTTCTTGAATTTTCTACACATATTCCCAATTAGGATCTGTGCCCTTGGCTGCCCTTCTGCTTAGATTCTCTGCTCCAAGATTTTTGCACGAAGGCTTCCTTTTAGTCACTCAGGTCTCAACTCAAATGTCATTCTCCAGGGAGATCATCCCTGACTCTAGATAAAGTTGCTCACCCTGGCCTCGTCACTCTTCCTCATATTTACTTACTTTATTTTTTTCATAGCACATTTTGGTATCAGAAATGATCATATTTGTTAATGTGTTTATTGTCTGTGTTATTTCATTTAAAGATAAACTCCTTGAGAACAGAGACTTTATTCTGCTCATTATTACATTCTCAGTTCTTGGACCTATGCCTGATAAATAGTAGATGCTTAATAAATATTTTGACTGACTGCTAAAGAGTTTGTCTTGTTAACCACTCTATCTCCAGTGGCTAGCACAATGCTAGACACATTTTAGATACATAGGAAATATGTATTGATTAAATTAGTGTTTTTCCCAAGAATTCTTCTTAAAAATTATGTGGTGTTCTGAGTTGAATGCATCCTTCAAAAGGATATGTTTAACTTCTAACCTGTGGCACCTGTGAATATGACCTTATTTGGAAACAATGTTTTTGCAGATGTAATCAAGTTAAGATGAGATCAATCTCTATTAAGGTGGCCCTTAATCCAATACAACTAGATTCTTTATAAGAAGAGAAGACATAGAGACTGATACACAGGGAGAATATGGTGTGACAATAGAAGCAGAGACTGGAATGATGCGTCTACAAGCCAAGGATTGCTGGCAACACTAGAAAGCTAATTAGTCAGTTTACATGAACTTTTAGAGCCTAATTCCTTAAGAGAAAGCCATGGAACAGATTCTCTCTTAGTGTTTACTAACACTTCTGGTCTTCAGAAAAGTGAAAGAATAAATTTCAGTTGTTTTAAGCCACCTAGTTTGTTATACTTTTTTAGGGCAGCCCTAGGAAACTAATACATATGGCAGAAGAAAAAGAAAAGATTAGGAAGATGAGTAAGAATTAAAATATGAGGTGTCAATTTCCTTTGCTATCATTTCCACTATGAGATATAATAAAGTGTCTAGGTTTTCATTATTTATTAATCATGTGACTTTAGGCATACGCTTTAACCCTTTTGAACCTGTTTTATCATTTATAAAATGTAGTTTATAATGTAGTTATAAAGCCCATTCTACAGGATTATTTTGATATTAAAATAGTTAATATAATACACTTAGAATAATGTTAAGTATGTAACGACTATCAATAAATGTTAGCCATTATTCTTACTCAGGGACTGAAAACTGTGACTGTGAGTAAAGACTGATGCTATAGCCATTAGCTACATAAATTCTGCATTTTACTCAACAATTTATTCCTCCAGAAGACATTTATGACTTCCAAATATTATACTTCTCACTTCGTTCCAATGCCAGGTTGAACTCTTTAATCAGTTTCCTCAGAATTTTTTCTTTGCAAGGATTAAGGAATTTGAAGTCAGATTTTAGCTTAATATAATTGGTTCAATGCAATATGAGTTATTTCTGTCTAAACTTAGACAGAGAGACTCATGAAGTAATGACTTGCCTGAGTCTGCATGATCATTCATCAGGAAGATGTAAATGGGATTCATAAATACATCTGGTGAAGCAGGCACATTATTATCTGTGATGGGTACTGTAATATGCCACCTAGGACCCCTTTCAGGACTGAGGGACATAATTCCCCGGTGCCTGCAAGTGCTTCTGACTGTCAGTCCATTCTGGAACTTGCTCTTGTTTGAAGAAAGCCAATTCACCTAAAGTCATGACCTCTTTCAGGGCAAACTGCATCCAAGACTGGCTGTTGTAGGGGTACAAAGACTCAGTCCCTCCTCCCCGACTCAAAGCAACTCTGAGGAATCATCCCACTTTAGAGTTCTCCATGAGATCAGCTGAGATCTTTCCTGAGTCCGATTAAGGCCACCTTTTTCCTCTGCCCAATCCTACTTCTTATTCTTCCCACATAAGTATTGAACACAAGAGCACACCTAAATAGACTTCTTATATTCAAATCTGTCTAAAGCTTTCTTCAGGGGGATCTCAACCTATAACACCATGTGAAACCAACCAACCAACCTAATACAAATTAGTTAGCTTACATGAACTTTTAGAGCCTAATTCCTTGCCAGAAAGAAATTTAAAACTTTACTCTAAACATGAACAAGTCGAGCTCATTTGCCACAGATGGGAGAAAAAAGGAAAAAGAAAAACAGTTGTTCATAATTTATTTACTTAAAAATAAAATGTAAATGCATCCTCCTTTCATTGCATTATTCAACTGCTGAATCTAAACAGTAAAATTTGCAAGTCAAAAATTAGTGCTTGTTATGTTGATAGACATGAAAAATAGATAAAGGGGGAACAAACAGAAGTCATAACCCTTGCTAATATCACCCTTACATTTCTATGGCACACTGGGTTTATAAAGCCTTTTGTATGCTTGCTTTCAACTGGATTTTATTTTAGTGCTGACAGAGGTGAAGAACAGGTATCATTTATTCTAGTTCAGAAATGAGAAAACTAAACTTCTGAAGTATTTTCCTCGAAGTCTAGTAGAAGAGCTAAGACTACTGTACATTTCTAATAACCTGTTCTTTCCTGACCCCACCTGCATAAAACAACTGAAACTCTAGAGACAACATATTCATTTATAAAATAATTAGGAAACAATTAAAAGGAACTGTTAGAGGAGACTGACTCTGAATTCATTAGCACTGAAGGAGGTGAGGGGAATGTTGGAAGTGATTGATAAATAAGGTTACCTAAGAAGACTTTGTTGTTGATGCTGATGTATTAAGGTGCTCAAGCTAGCATTTATTTTCAGATATTGGTGCTATGTGTTTTACATGTATTATATAAATTCATCCCAGGAAAAACCTTATGAGGTAGGTGCTAATTAGCATATTGGGGATCAGTGCTGTAATTATGGAGAGTTTGCTTTCAAATCCCGCCTCCATGCTTATGTGACCCAGGCAATACATGAAATGCCTATGCATCAGTTATCTCAGTTATTACTTATTTTCTAAAGAAATAAGTAAGTGTATAATTATGCCTACTTCAAAATGTTATTATGAAGATTAAGAGAAATAAAGTATAAAAAGTACATAGCACATAATACAACCTCAATAAATGAGAGTTGTATCCATTTTACAAATGAAAGAATATGGGCACAGAACGATTAATAATTTGCCCTAGATCATACAGCTTACCAGTGGCAGTAGATTGTCCAGACCATCAGATCTCCTTAGCCTAATATTTCTTTTGTGACAGAATTTAATGTTAGGCCTTTTTCCTGACACCTTAGAAGGAGACATTGTTGGGACAAACAGGAGGTAGTCCTTGTGCCACATTAAAATTGGGAATTGACTCAGTGGGAAGCAGCAGATGGCCCTTTCTACTGTGAATTTTGCCTTCAATTCAGTGCAAAGACAATACTCTCCAGGGCTTCTCTCTCCACTGATGCTCCAGAACTCTGGTTTGTAGCCACTGACAACCTATTGATGTCATAGGTGTATACAGAGGCAGGGGAAGGCTGGGAAAGAAAAAGAGAAGGGTTCTTTATTTAGGAAATTTAGGAAATACAGAAATCCAGTTCAAGAGATATTTTATGTCTAGTGTATTCACTTTCCAAACACTCTATCTTTTCAGAATGGAAAGGTGGTGGTACTCAGATTAAACATTTGTTTTAATCCTCCAAAAACACTAGTATTAAACTGATCTTAATACATTTCTATTAACTAGAATTATCTGAAATTCTTAATCCATTATGCAATACATGAGTAGAATTGAACTGCACCCTAAAAATGTGCGTAATACAATGTTGTACTTTTGCCTAGATCACCTTTAAAACAATTAAATGGTGAACGAGTGACTAAATTACCACATTGTGTTCTCTGTTTAATTTCATGGTTGAAGTGTATTTTCACAAATGCGGGTAGAATCTTAGAATACTGGGGGACAGAATAGGAATTAATGGTTCTTTTCATTGTTTTGATTTCCGTATATTTGACGGCTTTGTGTTATTTGAATAATTGTAAGCTTCCAGCATGTTGGTAAGATTCACCTATATTATCCATTTACTTGAAGTGCTGATCAATTAAAGCTTCTCTAAAAAACAAAACAAAATAAACAAACAAAAAAAACTTCTCATCCTACATCAACAAAGCTTAGGTTACTATTCGCTGTCTCTATTCTCTTTTACTAAGGAATTTCATCAGTAAATTTGTATCAATCTTTTCCTTTCTATTCTTTTTATCTTGACCTAGTCTATATTCCTACCTTCGATCCACTCTTCTTCACTTAATTCTTCCAGTCCGATCACCACATGTTTAACATTTGAGAAAACTTTTAATAAATATGACTATTATTGGGGAGATATTGTTGATTACATGGTTGCTGATTTTCTGGCAGCACTGAGTGCATATATCAAAATTCACCTATAATGAAATACAGAACTATTTCTTAAAGTGGGATTTTTTTCTTTTGTCACGTCTTACAAGAAAACTACAATGGTTAATTTTATGTGTCAACTTACAAGGGCCATGGTGCCCAGAGACATAGTCAAATGTTATTCTGGATGTTTCTGGGAGAACGTTTTAGATGAGATTAACATTTTAAATCGGTGGCCTTTGAGAAAAGCAGATTGTTCTCCATAATGGAGGTGGACCGATTCAATCAACTGAAGGCCTTAATAGAACAAAAGACTGACGTTCCCAGAACAAGAGAGAATTCTGCAACAAATGGCCTTTGGACTTGAATTGTGGCACTGGCTACCCTATAGGTCTTCAGCATGACAACTCGCACTGCAGATTTTAGACCTGTGAACATCCTACATCATTTCTTTAAAATGACCTGGGCCATTTCTATAAAATGAGTATCTTTATATAAAGATATATATATTTCTGAGGAACCCTAACACAAAATATAATTAACAAAAAATGATTACTTCTATTTTACAGCTATAGAAAGAAGGACTAGAATAGCTTAAATGTCTAGAATATTTTTCTGAAGGTAATAGACATTTCATGTAAAAAGTTTATGGTTAAATAAGTTTGAGAAATATGAAATGAAACAAAATTAATCTTTTTTTTTTTTTTTTTTACAGTAAGAGTCCAGAGTTAAAAGAACAAGAAGATAAACTAGAAAAACTGAGGGAGTTAGAGAGAGAAATCCAGACAGGAGAATGTCAGGAGAATGCCACACACAAAGGCAAATGAGTATGCAAGAAGTAAGGGGATCTGCAGTCAGTTCAGTCTCCCCAGAACCTGGGTGGGGAGGCTATATCAGGATTGTCCCTTCGGTATCCTTTCCAGTGGCTTTCTTTGCGTATAGGGGATACTTCATACTCCTTGCTGTGGTCTACAAAAGCAACAGGCACTTCCCCTTGCTTACTTCTCAGACCTCTCCTCCTACTTTTCTCTTTGGGGATTTATTTTCTGTTTCCCTCAGGGCTTCAAGCTCATCCCCATCTCAGGGTCTTTTCACACCTCTCCCCTGTACACTCTTACACCACTGAAATGAGATCATCTCCTTGTTGTTTCCTTCGCATTATCAAGTGTTTCTCTCTCAAAGAGATTTGTTCTATCCATCCTTCGTAGAGAACATAAACTTCTTATCTCTCCTTCTCTAATTTTTCACTTTGTTTTATTTTCTTCATAGACTGGATCGGTATCAGTATCATATTTATTTGTTAATTTTTAATGGCAATCATCTGAGCACTTAAAAACCATCTAAAATGTGTTACTCAGTCTAAAATCACTCATTAATTTATTTATTAATCAAATATTTTACTAACATTATGTGAATAAGGATATTTTGATTGAAAGCTAATCATAAAGTGGTCACATTCAGAGGGTAAAGAGGAAGGAAGGATCGTTAGAATCATGAAAGGCAAAGACATCCAAATTCCATGAGTAAAATTCAGCTAGAAATGAGAAGAAGCTCAGCAGCAAAATGGAGAGAGGGACAAGAGACAGTGTGCCAGGATGTGCCACCAGGAAAGCAATGATGAATAAGCCAATCCGGTAAACATGATGGCTTGAGATCAGGCAGACAGGTCCTAGACAATGGGGCACAGAGCAGCAATGGAAAGAGGCCTCAATCTGGAGCAGAAGATAAAATTGTTAAAAGCACTATATCCCAAGTTCCATATGTGTAGTAATGTTGACAGGGTAATTTTAAGTAATATACAGATTTCTTAAGAAATTTTTAGTTGAATATTCGTTAATGTGTGCTAGAATAACTTAACATTTGCAAATGATGGTTTCATGATATAATAAGTTAGAACCATACTGAATTTAAAAAGCATCAATTTGTCTATGACGATGCCACCCTGAACAAGCCCGATGCTGTCTGATCTTGGAAGCTAAGCAGGGTCGGGCCTGGTTAGTACTTACTTGCATGGGAGACCACCTAGGAAGACCAGGTGCTGTAGGTGTAAAAAAAAAATTTAAATAAGGGATTGTAAACTGACAAGATCCTGTATACGAAAATATACATGAAGGAGGCAAATAAAAGGTGAGTTTATAATATGAGGTTAAAGAAAATGGAAGATATTTTGCCTTTCACACAATTTCCCTAAATGTTATCCTTATCTCAAACATCTAACAAATTTAAGGCCTGGATCTCAAGCCGTGCCACTTTCTCCCTGTAACCTGCCACACACATTCTAGCACTTCCCTAATTCTATTGACTTAAATATGGCGAAAAAGGAAAGATCCTTGGACTTAGACTTGTAAGCCATGGCTCAGCCACTTACTAGATGCATAACTCATAGGAGGAGATCAAACTCTTCTGATTCACAGCCCTCTTATCTGGAAGTGTGGAACATGTGCCTGTTGAATCTGACCTCATTCTGCTCTCTCCCAGCCACCTTTTTTGACTTGTCACCACTATTCTATTTCTTCTACTTTCTATTGCGTCTTCCCCAGTTGTTCTCAAACTCTATCAGATCGCCTTGGATCTTGGGAAAATGCAGCTTCCTGGAATCATGTACAGAAGTTTTGATTTCTGTAGGTCTGTGGCGGGCTCGGATAATCTGCATTCTAGCTAGCATCCTTATGTTTTTGAAGCAGAGATGATATATTAGGAAATAACTCCTCAGTTCACAGTATCAGCATGAGAGCTATAAAAAGAGATAAATAGTTGTCATTATTATTATTGTTAAGTCACCTCTGAATCAGTAGCCCCTCTCTTCCCCTCCTAACTCTCTACTCCTGTTTATTGCCCCACTTTCCTTTTTCTTTTCATGGTGGTTTAGTTCAGCCATACATCTTGGCTTCCCCAGCTCATCTATCACACCTTCAACCCTATGGCTGTCTTTGCCATTCCTTCTAGATTAATAGACCCACAAGAGAAAGAAAAGTCATTACTATTGAAAAACACACATAACCAGCTATACAGTATACATCTAACCTTAAATGGAAAAATAAAAGACATCCCTGAAGCCAACAGCTCCAGTCTACAAACCTCTATGTTCCCAGAGTCTGGAGCAAATCTGGCTAACCCCAGATAATTGTTCAGCTGCCCTTGGCAGCTGCTCTCAAAGCCTGTGTGTGGATAATCAGAGTTGCACTGCTCAAAAAAGCTAATAAGGTTAATATCTACTTTAGGGGGAAAACCATAAGGAGAGGAAAGCAGAGAAGAGCCATAATTAGGGGTCTTCTTTTTTTTTTTTTCCCCATGACATAATCTAAAACTGATTAGGAATTCCTTGGTAAATGCAGGCTGAGATGGTGAGTTTTGAATAGTTGTTATAACACATAAAGGAGAACAGAGATAGCTGTCTCTTCCATCTCCCCTTTGTTTAAGCATGTCCTCCTCCCCCAGGTCCTCCCAGAAGATCTGAGCATAAGCTCTTTTGTGCACACGCATCCTGCTGAGGGCTGCAGAGTCACAAAACAGCCTAGAAAAACAACACCCAGCACATAATACGCACATTGTTTTGATTGAGATGTTGCCGTTTGAAATGCATTTATTTCTGCTTCTTGTAAACACTCCTCCACAGTGGAAGAGAAAAATAACAAATGCATTGTAAATAGAGACCCAGACATCTTACACTTAAATTACAGTCACGTCATCTCAGTCCTATCCGATCTTTCAATTATAGTCATTAATTGAGGATGTAACCCAGAAACAATTGCATCCATGAAATTCTAATGAGTTTCCTATAGTTAATATAAAAAGAAAACAATGGGAAATACATGCTGATGCTGGAGTATAATCCAATTCTGTCAATTAAAATAAAGAACAGCATTTTTGTACATGTAAATCTGATTCTTTTTCCTCTACCCAGTTTTATTTCTCAGAGAGTGACAGACTCTCTGCATAGATTTGCTTATCTAACAAGTTTATCAAGTTTCCCTCTCTCAATTATGTCCATCTTGAAAACTCACCAATGAGGAACATATTTTGATTAGGGATCCATTTTAGAGAGTCTCATATTTCCACATGAAAGTCCATTTTTTATTTAGCTGACTTAAGTGGAAATATCCTTCATATCTTTACTATGAAAAAAAATAAGTGTATTAATTATAATTCTGGAAGAACATGGTGGCAGCTTAATTCTGAATCTTTTTGCTTCTCCTAGAAATAGAGCAACAAGATGACGAAAAGAAAAAGAACAAAAAAAATCAGAAACCTCATTTTTATTTAAAATAAGAAAACCCATAAACTTCAAATTACTGTGTCTACATGCTGCCAAAAACAGCTGAGAGCAGCAGAGCCAAGCAGGAAGGCCCCAGAGCAGCCATGATGCAGTAGTGGGGAAGATTGGGGAGCGCTAACACTTCAGAGGCCAGTCCCAGAAACCAACGGCAAAACAAATATCTATTCTCCAAAAGTAAGGTTCCCAAACTGTGAACCAACTGCTTTGAACAGCATTGAAAGACAATTAGGTGTGAGAACTGGGGACAGAAGACTTAAAAATTGCCTAGACAAGAGCAGGGAAGAATGTATTTAGGAAATGCCAGTAAAATTTTACTTTCTAAAAGTGAATAAATCAATTTGGAAAGCAATACCTGTGTCCCTGGGGAGTAGCAGCCAATAGAATAAACAGAGGAGATAAAGGGCTGGAGGAAGAATCCCTGCAGAACCAAGTTATAGTTCTAGAGGCAAAGGAAGAATGCCTACATAGCAGTGTCACACTATAAGAGAGGATGTTTGAATCTAGGGCTGATTAGCAATCGCAGCTCATGTCTGAATATATATTTTTTTTCCTCCAGATTTTTAATGGTTGGCTGAAACATCAGTTTTAAATTGGTCAGTTTCTATCCCAGTGCTCATACAAACCTAGCTTGAGTTGTGAATCAGAGAAGCTATCCTTGCCCATACTACTCCACCTCACACTCACTTCCAGAACCATTTGTTCTTATTTACATATGAGAACCAAAAAAGGAAAAGATAAAGACAAATAAAATAAAAATATAAGAAAAATGTGCAAAAATATAGAGAAAATTTCTAACAGAAACGCTCATTAAAATTATCTTACCATACAGCAAATAAAAATTGTAATCCAGTATTCCAATAAGAATTTTTAAAACAACAGTGGATTATTTGCATCTATAAAGGAATATCATAAAGCAGAAATACAAGAGTTCTGGAATAACATAGTCAGAAATTAAGAAGTGATGACCAAAAAACCGAGTAAAGATAAAAAAAAAAGTCATCAAAACTCAGGGGAAAAAAGGGCAAAACTATTTCAAAGATAAAAGAATCAAGACATGGAAACTATAGTAAAAGTTCTGACAAATAGAAGTAAGGAAAAGAAACAAATGGGATAGAAACAAAAATAAATATTAAATGACGGATATAAATGGGTAAAGGAAATTTAGTACATGAGTAATTGAGGGTTCCAAGAAAGAAAAACAAAAAGAGTATCAATATTTAAAAATATTATTTAAAAATAATTTGAACTAAAAGAAGACGTGACTCTATATGTTGAATTTGTGTACCAAAACAAATTCATCTCTACACATATCCTAATAAAATTACTGGGCTTTAAAGATAAAGAAAAAAAATAATTTGTTAGGCAAAAACATCAATATTCTTTTGGGAGAAAAAAATGAAGTTTTATCTGCTATGGGCTGAATGTTTGTATCCCCCAAAATTCATCTGTTAAGTCCTAACATCCAGCGTGATGGTATTATGAGATGGAAATTTTGAGAAGTTATTGGGTCATGAGGGTAGAGCCCTCACAAATGGGATTAGTGCTCTTATAAAAGCAGATCTAGAGAAAATCCTAGCTCCTTCCCCATGTGAGCATAGAACGGAGGAAGTCTGCAACCCAGAAGGGGGCCCTCGTCCAACCATGCTGGCACTCTGATCCTAGATTTTCACTCTCTGGAACTGTGAGAAAGAAATTTCTGTTGTTAATAAGCTACTCAGTCTCTGATATTTTGTTATAGGAGTCCAAACAGGTTAAGACAGTATCGAACTTTTCCCTACGGTATCTTTTAGTGCCAACAGACAGTGGAGAAAGTATAAGCCATAAAAGAAAATTAGGTTTGGTAATCTTAATATCAGATTAGGTAGAAATTAGATTAAAAAGTATAAAGAAAGACAAAAGAAAAAAAAAAGAAAGAGAAAAAGAAAGAAAGAGGTACTTTATAATAGTTAAGATGGCAACTAAAAATGAAATAATAGTAAAGATCATATATCAAATACTATAGTGCGACTTTTAAAAGAAAAGACCACAGAGAATATATTTTCTTTTTAATTGTACCATTTTAATTAATGAAAACACAGAAGCATTTCTGCTACAGTCAGGAAAAAGGCAAGGATATCCATAGTTACCATTACATTTAACCTTATACTGAGGTTCATAGCCAACACAATTGTGTGCAACAGTGCAAAATTAGAGTAAAAAAATCCCCAAAATAGGAACAGACGAGGTAAAACTCTGTTGATTATCTGAATGTATAACTGATAACCCAAGAGAATTAAACACACGAAAAAAGAAAGTGACAGAATTCAACAAGGTTGTACAATTTTAAAGTAATATACAGAAAATAACATTCATTAAATAATAAACAACCATTTAGTATATAAAAATAAGAGACCAATTTATAAAGGCAACAGAAAAAAAAGTCAAAAAAATACTTTGACACATTGTATTTTTAAAAAATGACTTCAGCAATATCTTTTATCGCCTAAAATATGACTTTATCGCCTAAAATACTCCTAAAATATGACTTAGTTACACCTCCTATCAAGAGGTGGGACCCATGTCTCTCCCCTTGAAACTGAATAGGCTTTTGACTATGGTGGAAGTGATGCCAGGTGACTTATTAGGTTAGGTTGCTAGGACACTTGCCTTTGGAGCCCTAAGCACCATGTAAGATGTCCACAGCAACCGTATTGTAAGACAGATTAGGTGACTTAGAGAGGCCACATACAGGTTTCTAGGTGATAACCCCAGATGAGAATCCTAACGACAGTCAGTATCAACTGCTAGGCATGTGAATGAAAATTACCTCCAAATAATTCCTGCCCCCAGCCATTGAGATAGCCCAGTTTTTGATTTATCCTCAACTTTCAAGTCTTTTCAACTGATAGCATGAAAAAGAGAGCCATAGCCATTCTTTTCTTTCTAAATTACTGACCCACAAAAATCTTCAAGCTTAACAAAGTGGTTGTTTTATACGAGTAAGTTTGGGTGGCTATGCAGCATTTGCAACTGTTAGAAACACTTGACAAGAAATGTTCAAATCTTTTGTGAGGAAAATTTTAAAACGGTTCTAAAAGACACAAAATCGTACTTGACCAAGAGAAAGATGAGGAGCGATTTTTCTGTTCTAGGTTTGTGTGTGTGTTATTTTGCTTTTTATAGTGTTTGTTTATTGTTGCTGTTGTTTTGTTTTGTTTCGGAGCTAACAAAGCTAATTCTAAAATACATATGGAAATATAAAAAAGTAAAAATATTTTGGAAAACTGAAAAAATGACATTGAAATCATAGGTAATAATCCTATCAGACATTGAATCATATTACTAAGCTTTTATAAAAACACAATAGATTCACTAATAGATAGAAAAACCAATAGAACAGAATATAAAGCCCAGAACTAGATCCAAATATTGAGTTCTGAACTAGAAATTTAGCATATGATAAAGATGGCATTTGCAAATAGAAGGATAAAAATACATGGTATTGAGACAACTGGGCAGTCAGCTGGAATAAAAGACAAAATTAGATCCATACCTCTAATTGAACACCAGAATACTCTCTAAATGTATAAAAATGGAATATCACAAGTAAAACCATAGAAGTACTAGACTAAAAGATGAATAAATTCCTTTATAACTTTAGGAGAAGAAAAGCTTATTTGATCATGAATAAAAAAACAGAAATCTTAATAGAAAAAAAGAAATTTACATATGTAAGAATAAAAAAATCTGAAAAAATATCAATGCAAAGGCAAAGTTAAATAAAATGGAAAAATGTTTGCAATTTATATCATAGACATAGAGTTAATCCTTTTAACAAAATGATTTTAAAGAAAATAGTATTTACAGACCTTAATCTGGTGTTGTTGTGGCCATAGTACTTGTCATCATTGCTTCCAGGACTTTTTAGTAGATAGAGCTATACATACACACGTATTTATCAAATATAAATATATTAGAAAAAATGAGAATTAATGATGATTTTATAGTGTTTGCTAGTTCACATTCCAAATTACAGGTTTTAAATTAATTTCTTTGGTTTTATAATTTTTTCATGTACTGAAAATATTAATTTCTACAAAACTGACAGTATGTTCAAAATAACAACAATAATAAAACTAAAGACAAGTCTATTGAATTCAATCAAATATTTTTCAAACAGGCATTTGTCTATAGGATACATCCTATTAAGGTTATACAGTAATAATACTGCATTTTTAAATCACAATTTTTTTTTGGTCAGTGCAATTATTCTACACAGCATATAAAATTAAGATTATTTGTTTAACCTTTATTCAAGTTAAGTGTTTATTTTTAATTGTATTTTTTAAAATTTTATAAAACTTTAAATGATTTTAAAATAAAACCATAATTTATATGTCCTCTTTCCAGCCTTGTTACTCTGTCTCTTCTTCTCCTCAGCCACTCCCTTATATGAGGGTAGAGAATTTTCTACATTTTTTTTTCACTTAACCAAATATCTGGAGTCACCTCATATCAGTATACTAAGATTTTTCTCACTAAATTTTACAAAAGATCAGATTCTGTATTATGTAGACATATGATTTGTTGAACCAGTTCATTATGAATGCACATATAGGTTGTTAAAAGATTTTGCTATTTGAAATATTGTTAAAATCAGTATCTTTATACATACATCATTTTGTATTTTTACAAGGGGATCTTCAGATAGATTTCTAGAAAAAATTGCTAAATAAAAAAGTAAAGACATGTATTTTTCTGGATATTTCCAAATTCCTTTAGAATGACATTTTATATTCCCACCAGCAATAAATGAAAATGCCTCTTTCCCCAGAGCCTTGCCAAATCGTTTATGGTCAAAGTCCTTTATTATCTTATTTAATATCTATATATTATCTCTCTGTGGTTTTCTTTTGAAAATCTGTCGCTGTGAGTGAATTTAAGCATCTTGCTCATGGTTTCTAGGGTATTTGCATTATTTTTGTTGAGTTGTCCATTATTAGTATTTTTCTCCTCATTTTTAGGAAACCATTCGGAAGTTTTACCTTCATCTTATAAATTGAAGATATTTTTTTAATTTGTCATTAATAATTATATTTTGCTTATTGAGTTTTATTTTTCATACAAAAAGGCTTTTTTTTAAGACTATTTTGTGATACATTTTGAAGTTCTCAGCACAGTAATGACTTCCTATGGTGAATCTCCGATCCAGGCTTCTACCTTGAACTTCAGATTTGTAGATCTGGATGCCTACTCAGCATCTCCACTAGTCCAAAACAAGCCACCTAATTCCATTTACCTCCTTCAGACTTCCCAAATGATTAATGTGCCTGTAGCTCCAGATTTTTTTAAAAGTAGCTCTCTGTACTTTCCTTTCTCAATCTAATTTTGTCAACAATTCTTGTGAGCTTTAGCTTCAAAATAGCTTCAGGATTTGCCGACTTTTCACAACCTTCACTGGAACATCTTGGTCCAAGAGCAGCAGGTCATCTCTTAATTGGATTACTGCAACAGTCTTCTTATTCTGTGTCTACTTTTGCCTTCCTTATTGTTTATTCTCAAGAAAGTAACTAAAATAATCCCGTTAAAGTATTGATCAGATAATTGTATACTCCTGCTAAAAACCTTCAGATTTACAAGTGAAAGCAAAATCATTCCATTAATCTGTAAGGCTTTACACAATCCAGTCTACTCCTACCTATCTCTCTGTTTTCATTTCCTTCTACTCTCCTTGTGGAGCTTGCTTGTGAAAAGGCTGGCCTTCTTGATGTTATTGAAATGTATTAGCTAGCGTTCCTCGTCAGTTTCTCCAATTGCTTCCCACTGTGACTGGCTATTCTTTCCAAAGACATCAGCATGATTTACTCCCTCATCTCTGTTAGACTTTTATTCTAAATCCCCCATGAAAATGAGAATTCCTCTGTCTACTCTGGAAAATTGTATCTCCAAACTCCAAATTCCCTCTCTCTGAGCTGTTTTCTCCTTAACATGAATTACCAAATAAATTTTAAAAACCATGTGTTTATTTTGCTGATCATTCTTTTCGATACATACACCCACAAACAACACACAAAACATACATGGTTCTAAGCACTGTTGAGAAAGCTGAGATTTCTGTTTATTTGCTAATTGCTGTCTATAGTTGCTGTATCTAGAGTAGTCCCTGTCACAAACCCAGGGCTCAATACATATTGTTGAATAAATGAATGAATGAGTGAAGTAGATGAATAAATGGATAAAGAAAATAAATTAACTTTTTTTTTTTTTCCATAAAGTCCTATTACACTTAAGGGTTATTTTTCCATCACCACTCCTAGTCTTAAAGTCCTTTCATTTCACTTTTGCAACTTGACTTATAAATCCATATTTTACAGCACTTAAATGACAATCACTGATTTTCTTTTTCTTTTAAACTAATCACAGTGAGAAACAAAAAAACTCATTTAGTTCAAGAAAGAAAACAATAGTATTGTGCAATGAAAATAACCAGCATTTCTTTTGCGTGATTTCTAAGCCCTGGGTGCTATAGATTTATGTGTCAACTTAATAAATCCTCACACAAACCTTGAGTAAGATCATATAGCTATAACCGATAGAACATGGATTCAAATACAGAAAATCTATCCCCATGCTCAAAGTGCTTAGCACCATCACAATACCACCTCTATATTCTTATGTTGTAGAAAGTATTTCTATTACCATTTTAAAGATGAGGAAAATGAGGCACTAGATTTTTGAAAACTTCCACTTTTTTAGAACTAATAAGTATAATCAGAACTAAACCCAGATTTTTATCAAAATATATACTAATATTCATTGTTATTCTTTTTAAAAGAGCTGAACATTTTAATACGCTTTAGCATTAGATAAATTCATTTATTCATTTATTTATTCATCCAAGGAGTCATCATATATTTACTGACACCTTATTATGGCAACAACTTTCCAGTGAGAATACAAAAATGAGCAGGACGAACTTCCATCACTTTCAGGAAGTTTGCAATTCAGAATGGTAATATTCGTGGGTACTTAGGAGACTAGGAACATGACAGTCATTCCAACCATCCATGGTAAGCTATTTATTATGTTACCATATTTTGGTGCCCAAGAGACTTATTTAGTGCCTGACAAACTGTCCTACAAATTTTATTTTTTTATATAAGCAGCTACACTAAAAACATGTTTTGTACATTGTTTTTCACTCATTCATTCATTTATTCAACAATAATTGTCTTTTGATTCCTACAGATCAAGGTTAACATTCACAGAGAACCAAACAGTAATTAGGAAAAATGATATATCATATTTTCTCTGGTTAAAAAATTCTTAACTGGAAACAACAACAGACTTCTGAGAAATTATGTTTTCAAGCCCTAAGTACATCTATTTTCAGAGTGTTTTCACTCATGGAAAATTAGCTGCCTTTCTTTGGTAAACTCTGAGAATGGAATTATAAATATAGTAGAATGATGCTTATGATTTCTATGAAAAGAAAAACAAATAAATAATTCCCTTTCAGCTAAGAGACCAGCAAATAAACAGTTCACATAAATCCATATGCAATTATAGCTCTTTTGGTATTTTAGAACTCTTCTAAATGTTTATGTTCTTACAGGGGCAGAGGTCAAGAGTTGAACAGGAATTACGTATGCTGTCCTACATAATCATATAGAGGCAATGTTATTTCTAATACTGCCCTACGGTTTGGTGAAATGTGGAGGTTAACCATCTGTCATCAGTAATGCTGTCGAGAAGATTTGGAAAGCTTTTGATCGGGTTTTGGCAGCATGTTATCTGTTAAAATATTGTTGGAGGCAAATTTGGGAAGTTCTGATGCATTTAAAGGAGACACAAATGTCACAGCACATGGGAGGCCTGAAATTGGGATGGCAAAGTGTTTTATTTAATAGAGGCACAGATTTCAGTGCAAGTCAATAAAGAAAAGAAGTATTGCTGTGTTTGTATAATCAAGCATATACGCTAGGCTCCACAATAGAGCACTTTTGGGGACTCTGAAAAGATGGTGTTGGGAAAGAGCATCTGTTGAACACATTAAGGAAAACTCCTTTTGCACTGAAGGAGAAACTGGAGCATAGAGAGATTATAGACAAGGCTTGGTTGAAAATTAGGCGTTAAGAGCCAACTTAGGGTTCTGTTTATCACTCACAGGGAAATGGGTTTAATAAAAGTATGCCATTTCAAACTCCACAGTGTTAACATTAGGTAGAAGAAAAGAGGAAAGTTGTGGTGGGGTCTGGGTGGAGATAAAAAGCAGGGACATGAAGGATGAAGAGTCCAATTAAAAATGAAGTGTGCGTCCTTTATAAGAAGGGCTTGATGGGACTATCAGGGAACTTTTCTCATTCCACTCTGGAAAGCGGCCCAACTAAGATGATGGTGAATGTCAAACAACAACCCAGGATCTAGTGGGCTCAACTTTCTAAGCATTTCTGAGTTTGTTTCTCAAGTCCTTTGGAAGCTGTGAAAATTCACCCGATGAACCTATATTAGTCAGCAAGCCTAATAAATATCCGAGAGCAGAGATTTCAAACCGAACTGGTTCTTATGAAGAGAAATACTGACAATGAGCATTAAATTAATCTGTGGTTATCATGTAGTATCAATGGAGTGTGATTATAAGCAGGTTTGATTAAAATATTAAAGAAAATTTTTAGTGGAAAAGATAAGATGTGAAAGAGAAAAATTATGCTACATAAGGATTTTCCCCTGTTCATAATAGTTTTGTAAAAAATGATTTAGTCTTTAAAAAACAATAACTTGGATTGACAGAAGAACCCTAACATTATATAAAATGAAAAGTAAAAACTTTTTTTTTTTTGGTTAAATATCTGTGGAATGTAGATTCCACACTCCTTTTTTCCATAAAATGGACTTAACAATTCTGATTGCACAGGACTACAGTGAAGTCGTGCCATAAAAAGTGAAAAGAAGCAAATATTTAATACAAGGTCAAATCAAGTTAAAACTTAATTTAAATTTTCTTAAATAGCATATGACATATATGCATAGATGTACATATATAGGTAATGATTATTCCTTAAATGAGGCATCTTCTTTCCTGGAAATTTATAAGAAAGAGATAAACATTCATCAATTTGTATTGATTTAATGAAACCTGATTGGAAGATGAGGGATGACTTAAATGAATTCAGGAAAATGGCCTTTTCTAGTTTATATCACTTTATGTTCAATTTATGGTTTATACTTATATGTATTTTATAAAGTTATTAATGTATTTTAGTATGTTTCTTGATCCACTGGTACATGAGAAATTCTTTTAACACTGATAAAAAGAATAAAGATTGTTTCATCTGTATCTTTCAAGTACATTTGATTGCCAAATTAATAGTTATGATCTAAAGAGAAAAACTGCGTAAAAGAAGATGGAAAGTGTCTCCATCATCAATCTTTCACATACTCAAAAGCGGGAAAGGAAGAATGTTTTCTTTCAACATTAGTATATGCCTTAGAGATATGATGCTTTATCAAAAAAAAGGCAAGAGGACTTCAATACCATCAGTGAAATACAGAAAGTAATGAGGCAAAAATATGATTTTATGGGATTTGTGTGTGAAACACACACACATTCTTCTCTTCTGATTGACTCCTCTGTCTTATTAACACAATTCTGAAACACTTTAAATAATAAGCAGGAATATGCTAAAATAAAGATTATTTTTAGTCTTCTTTTTGATTAAGGGTTAAAACATACATGCATGTTCACAGATAAATCTATTAATTCCCCCTAAAATATGTGGTATAATTTGGAGATTTTTTAAAAATTACTATTTTCTTTCATAAGTAAGAAAACCTACAGTTGGCTCTAATTATGTATATATTTGCATATGTTATAGCT
>NW_006443138.1:23781044-23838565 GCF_000325575.1 Pteropus alecto
TATATATTTGTATGTTATAGCTCTAACAACCCCTGAGCAGGAAGAATAGTTAGCAAACTCAAAAACAACATTTTTATTCCCTTAAGTAATAACTTAATTAATGCATCTGTCTTGATTATAGCTTTAGTAAATGAAATATTTTTCATTTTTATCATTATATTTGAACTTTCCACATTTCTTATATCCTAGAATCAAGTAGACAGTTTTATTTAAATAATAAGCAACCAAAAAATATCATCCTGAGAATATACATATCCTACATCAAGCAACATTAGCCATTCAAAAAGAATTAATAGCTGATTTTTATAGTAATGAATACGTACATTACTGTGTATTAATCTTTAGATTGTAGGAGCTGAAGACAAATATAATTCTAATTTTTTGTCAGTAATAACAAGGGGAAGAGAGCGAACTGAAGCAATTAGGCAAGCAAGATAGGCTTCATAAACATGACAGTTAACATCCTTTGAGCACTTAAAATGTACAAGGCACTGTTTTAAGCACATTACATGTTTTCATTGATGTCATTTTCACAATAGCAATTATGTGAGGTCAGTAGGTTAAACTCATTCTAAAATGACATCACAGAAAGCCAAGAGGCTAAGTTGACCATAGTCACCCAGCTGCTAGAATCAGGATTCAAGTGTAGGCTCAAGGTGACTTAAGGGCTGCTAGGCCACAAATACACCTTTCCAAACAAATATTTCTGAATCTAAACTTACAGATTTTATTTATAACTTATTTTGTGCTATTGTGTTGTAAAAACTTTGTAGAGAGAATCAACAAAGTATTTTAGTGGCAAGAAGTATATTTTGACTGTTGTATTTGTCAGTGTTTTCCAGAGAAACGAAAGCAATAGAAATTGCACATACAGAGAGAGATTTATTTTAAGGCATTAGCTCATGAGATTGTGGAAGCTGTAGGCCAGCAGACTGGGGGGCCAAGGAAGAGTTGCAGTTTGTGTCCAAAAGCTATATCCTGGCAGAATTATCTCTTCCTCAGGGGAGGTTAATCTTTTTTCTATTAAACTTTCAATTGATTAGATGAGGCCCACAAATATTATGAAGAATAACCTGCCTTACTGAAAGTTTACTGATTTAAATGTTAATTTCAACTAAAAGATAACTTCACAGAGACATATAGAATAATTTTTGACCAACTATCTGGTTACTGTGGTCTTGCCAAGTTGACACATAAAATTAACTATCATGGCTATACTATATATGTGTTTATATATTTACATGTTATGGCTGAAAACAAATTAGAAAACCTCTTAACAGGGAAAAAACGGTTAGCTAACTGTAAAGCAATGATTACTGAGCACCTGCTCCTTAATCATGTTAGGTATCGGAGTATGACTAAAATCCCAAGGTTCAAGGTTTTCATAATGTGGATGGGTATAGATCAAGGGGAGAGAGACAGAAATATATACAACCAACTCTGTTACACTGTGCTGAGTTTTAATAAAAAGGTTGAGACAGTTTTGCAGGAAGATAAGAAGCTGAGAAGAATTTCACTGATGAGGCGATGCTTGAGCTGCATCGAAGGGGAAGAAGGCTCCATCAGGAAGATAAAGCTGAAGAACAAATGTATGAAAACACAAACATAGATAAGGGCTTAAGGATTTGTAGGCTCTATAGTGAAATTGGAGCACAACGTTCATGATGGAGAGAGTTTGAAACAATTTTATAAGTCCCAGTATAATGTTTGGGCTTTATCCTGAGGTTAATGGGAAGTTGTTGAAATTTTCAACTGAAGAAATGACATAATCATAGATGCATTTTAGAAAGATTTCATTAATTGCAAAAAGAGAAACAAAATAAAAATATAGGGAAATAGAGGCAGGAAAACTATTTAGGAGAGATGGTTGAACTTGAACTGAAAAAAGCAAGATTGGGGAGCAAATTGGAAAGAAAGACTCAAAAATGATTCTTCTAAATTAAAATTGATACATATTTAGTTATGTGCAATTTATAAAGGAGAAGAAATTCTTTCATTCAACAAACATATATTGAGTACTTACTATGTGTTTGGCCCTCTGCTCAGAAAAAAAGACTATAAAGATGAATATGAGGATATAAACAAATGGTTACAGTGTATGACAATTATAATAGAAAGAAATGCAAGACATGAACATGGCAGAAGAAAGTCAAGAAGGGCCACACAGAGGAGGTGATGCCTGGACTAGGTTGTGATAGATGACTAAAAGCATCAGGAAGAGAGGCTAGGAAGGGAATTCCAAGCAGAGAGGCATTCAGAGGGCACTTAGGTGTGGACAAAATTAGTGCTCAGGGGTCATAGGTGGTTAGAAGTATACAGAGGAGAATAAGAAAAAAAATAGAAGCCAGGTTGGGAAAAGCCTTGTTTATATTTTATTGAAAGACAGTAATCAGAGACATAGTATGCTCTGACAGTTCTGGCAGAAGCACAGAGGATGAATACATGGGAATATCTAGTTGGGAGTTGTATGAGTATCCTAGAGCTGCCGTAACAAATTACCATAAACTTTGTGGCTTAATGAAATTAATCAAGGTGTCAGTGGGGCCACACTCCCTCTGAAGGCTCTAGGGGAGAATCTTCCTTGGCTCTTCCAGCTTCTGGTGGTCCCTGGCATTCCTAGGCTTGTGGCAGCATTACCTCGATCTCTGCCTCAATTTTCACTGTTTATATCTCTGTGTATTTTTTCTGTCTCTTATAGGACACTCTCACTCTACTCAAGCATGATCTCATCTTGATTCTTACTTTAAGTACATTTGCAAAGACCCTATTTCCAAATAAAGGCAAATTCTGAGGTTCCAGGAGGACACACACTTTTGTAAAACAGTATTTAACCTGCCACAAGAGGCCATTGCAGTAACACAGGCAGGGGAGTGTGAGGACCTGATATTCAGCAGGGCAGAGGGTAATAAAGAGGTAGGAGGGAAGGAGGTCACAGTGCCAGGAAGTCATGGTTGGCTGAAGTGGAAGAAGTGAAGTTAGGAATGGAGGACAACTTCAATATTTCTGGCTGGGCAAACCTTGTAGATGCCAGTATCAGTGATTGAGATAGGAACTATATGAATAAGAACAGATTTGAGGGGTGATGTCTGAGGTATGGAGGGTGTAGATAAGTTTAATTTTACACAAAGTAAAATATTTTGAATGAGGATATCCTCAAGGGAAAAAAAAATTTTTAAATGACTTAGATGGCTGAGTGAGTAGTAATAACTGTGATTGGATGAACAATAGAATTTTTTTTTTTTTAAGAAAATAAGATTAGTTTTGAAAACCTTAAGTTTGAAGGGCATGTTGTATATGCCAGGGAAAAAGAACATGAAGTAAGAAATATGCCTTCGTGCTCTGGAGAACTGTTAGTGTTTAGCATTTGCACAGCAGAAGGCATATCTCTCATAGGAGACTGAGATATGCGGACAGGAAAAGTGAGAGAATGGTGTCAGTGGAGTTAAGAAAGAAGTTACAATCGGGAAAGTCAGCAGTATTAAAAACTTCAACAAGGGTGAGAACTGGAGATAATCTCATAGCATGTAATTAGACCTCATTGTTTACCTTTGACCAAGTGGCTGAATTGCAGCATTGGTGCCCATGCCAAGCTGCAGGAAGGTGAAGAGTAAATAAAGACTTAGAAGTAGAGATACACACTACAGTTAAGTGAGAAATCAAGGTGTTAAAACTATTTGTATAGCAAAATCCTGAATAAAGATCTAAGTGTTTGTGCAAAGAAAAGACTAAAAATAAATACATCAACTATATGCACTTATATTAACCTGTTTAATTTTCACAACAATCCCTCGAGGGGCTGCTGTTATACATTTACACAAGGGGAAATTAAAGCACAGAGAGGTGAGGTTACTTGGCTAATGTTACATTTCTGATAAATGACAGAACCAGGATTTAAACCTTGAGTCTAACTCTGGAGGCTGCTCACTTAAGGCAGTAATATACTGCCTCCCATCACCTCAGCATTTTTCTATAGGTTGTGGGAGTATGAGTGGTGTTTATTTCTCTTCCTATAACTCTTAAGCATTTTTCCAAATTTTCTATATTTATTTTATGATTTAAAAAATGCAGGTAGTATACATATATTTTTTAAATTAATTTAAGGTTAGTTTCAAATACACAGTACATTGGTTAGACACATATAGTTTATAAAACAATCCCCCAATTGCTCTTTCTCTCCTCTGGCTCTCCACCCAGCCCTTACATTAATGCTAACTGCATTCCCTATGCCGTGCTCCTATCCCCATGACCATCTATTAACTACTATTTTGTACTTCTTTACCCCTTCACTCCATTCTCCCAGCCCCCCAACAGCCCTCCCCTCTGGCTATCACCAAATTGTCCTCTATATTTGTGAGTCTGTTTTTGATCAGTTTGTTCTTTTTGTTCCTTAGATTCTGCATATAAGTGACATCGAGAAAGTGAAGCTAATAAGTGTGCATCTTCTAAAGATATGGAGGGAAGAAATGACTGTAGTCATTTGATGAATGAGTAACATTAACAAAAGTATTTTTTTTTTCACTTTTTTATTACATGACTTACACCAATTTGAAGGCTAAGACTCAATGGAGAGAAAAGAAAGATACGAGAAAGTAAAGATAAGAGATGGAGCAGGGTACAGAAAGGAGCAGAAGATGGGTTGTAAGATCTAACTAATAGTGTTCCTGCAGGGCAAATATGCAGGAATATCCTAGGCTGAGTGGCAGAGTTCAGAGAGGTACTGGGGTATGAAACAGCCAGCTGTGTCCATGGATTATAAGGAGTCTGGAACACAAGAATGTTGGAAAAATTTTTTTAAACGAGTAATAGCCTTGCAAGGAATAAGGATAGCATCAAAGGAAAGGAATTGAGGAAAGTTAGCCTAAGATATAAATTTTGAGGTGGAAAAGGACAGAAGTTGATGAAATTTATGATTTGCGTGTCTATTTTTTTCAGTGGATAAATTAAGTTATAAAATCTCCTGATGAAATTAAGGAAGCGATGGTTTGGTTGAAGGTAAATAAGTGTGAAATTTGGAAAATCTTCATGTGAAATGGAAAGTGATGTGCCTGGTGATGGATGAATGTGAATAACTGAATGGAAAGAGAGTTCATGTCTACCATTGTACCAGTGATCTGCTCACTTACATTTGAGCTCTCACTGTCTTTTTCACCCCTGTGGACCAAAGCTTAAAACATAATCTAGAACAAGGTAAGTGTTATTAATCATAAAAGCTTGGGGTGGAGTTGTTCCAACCATTATTAACTTACAGATAAACTGGGACATAGAAATGGAAGCTAAATAGAACTTTCCAGCTACTAAATGTTCAAGTGGTAGGAGTATGAAGTACCCCAAGAAACTGTCATGATGCCTACAAACGAGTCTACTTATACATCTGTGAGGTAGAGTGAGCCCTATCTCTGTTCTCAGGACAGAAGCCTGAGTTAACATTTCTTGTTCTTTTGACAACCAAATATGTCTGTAAGTCTACAAAACAGGCTGACGGGCTTAATTTGATTTTCTACTTCTTTTCTACTGCATGTAACATGATCAGCTTCAGGAAAACTTCCTCATCTCTATCTGATTCCAATGCTATTGGCATGTGTCAAAATTGTTGAGAGGTCCAAAATAATGTTTGATGGCAAGGCTGGTTTCACATGAAGTCAGAACAGATGACTTGAAATATTTACATTGTTTTCTCCACACAATGTCAAACAACCAATTCAACTAATATGGCAGAAATTGTGTGTGTGTTGGGGGGGGGTGGGTATCAATCAAAGAGTTTTATTGTTCTTTTCTTTAACTAAATCAGTGAAATTAATAATTATATCATTGTTGGTGTTTTGGAAAGTAAGGCTAAGTGGGGAAATGGAATTCTGTGATTCCTAGATCACGTAGCTTATATTAAAAGGGAATTATGAGATTCATAACTACCTAAACTTTGTAGGACAGTTTTCTGAGCAATGTGGAATTCTGTGTTTATATTAAGATTCTTCTTTTATTAGCAGATGGACATAAAAGCCTTGTTTAATAAAGGTTTATTGAATTTGACTTATTTGAATTTATAACCAGGTCCCTGATCCTAAATTGTAAGCCTTCAAGGAAAATGTTGAAAAAGACATCACAATTAAACATGCCACTTCAAGAATTCATTGCATCACGCCTTCAGGAGTGCTCCTGGTTCTCATGTGGTCCCACAGATAACAGGACCTTCTTAAGCATGCCATCTCTCTACATCAGTTACACATGATTTAGTCTCCAAAATACAATTAACTTTAAAAAGTGACATTCTCCCTTAGAAAAAAGATAAATGTTTTCGATAACAAGGTACAGAGATCTTGGCCATTGATTTAAGCCTTTCTCTGCTCACAAAGCTAGGGATGGATAGAACTGAGAATGGAGGGTTTTACTTTGGAAATGTACCCAGTTCCCATGTGTCACATTTGTTTCCTTTTCAGTCTGCATTTCTGTGACCAGTCATAAAAGGTACAGTCAACCTTTCCTAAATAACTAATGCTAAGAACATTTACTATACCTACCCCTTAAATTATGAAAATGACAAGTACATAAAATTTTCTATGCAAGTTCATCTGCAATTTACTTAGCAAGCATCTGAGCTAAGTGGGAACTGAATGGGTTCTACTGCTGGGTTATACACATCAAAATTTAATTAAGCTTATGACCTAATGTCCTCCTTGTTTCATTGATTAAGGAAGTCATGGGTGGACCATGTGAAATCTGAGCAGTCTATATATTTTTTTGCCCAAGAGTTCTTTTCAAGTCTCATTAGATTATCATGAGTGTTACAGCTGTGATAATCTTTTTCTAAGAAATGAACTTTTAAAATTGCACATTTTTAAAGTGACTTCTAGAGTTGCCATGGCAGCTTCATTATAATTCAGAGATGAACATTTTCACAGCTATGCCTGATCTATCCAGGGTTGTCAGGAAATGAGAATTTCACACAAAGTGCATTCTCCAGTAGAGCTCACAAAACTCGCTAGATCAAGTACCTAGACTTTTAGTTTAACAATTTTAAATGAAAAGCTTTCTATCATATGCTGCACACATCTCCGGTTTCTTAAATGTATTCTTGATGACTCAGGGTCTCTGTTATCAATAGCTTATTGTACTTAGAACACACACAGTGCTGTTTGATTTTTTAGTCTCTCTTTTCATCTCAGGTTGCTAGCTGCTTATGATGACCAGAAACAATAAAATTTATTTTAGACCCTGAGAGAGTATTTGTCCCCACCACCCAGTAAGAATAGATTTATATGGGTACATTATCTAGATAGTCCAAGTCCTTTGCTCGGGGCTTGGCAGGCAGAAATGGCAGATCTGTAATAACGCAATGTAGTATATGTATTGAACTCTCTTTCTAGAAGCAGAATTGGTATTTTGTCCTGGCTTCCCAGCTCTCATAGTCCAAGATAATTGCTCCTCACTCCCTGAGATTTACTGAAGGGCTATTTTTTTAATTTCCCTGTACCTAGTACCTTAAGTAGTTCCTTAGAAAGTTTAGAAGTTCCTCAGAAGTTTCTAGGTTCTGAGCAAGGGGCTAAGAGGCACCATAATTGTGGAACTTAAGGACACAGATTTTGGTTAACTTGTCTAGGCCTCATTTTTTTCATCTCTAAAGTAATGTTATGAAGATGAAATGCAAATATATATTTGGAATACAGAGTACAGTCTCTAACTCATAGAAAGAGTTCAATCCACGAAAATAATTATATGTATGGAACATGATAGTCCTTGTAGATAAAAAGACTGATAAAAAATTGTTGTAAATACAATTATTTTAGTACCTTGAAGTTTTATTTTGGTGTAAGTATTAAGCTGCCATAAAATGGTTATTTAGCTGTCTGTGTGGTATAATCCATTCTATAAGTAAAATTATAATGAAATTAGAGATTACAAGTATCTAACATAATGTATTGAGCACAAATTGTGGGAATGGCTTAGTAAAAAATTGTAACTTTGACTTCAGCGAAAACAAGTTTAGTTCTTGCCTGAATCACTAACACAGCTTTCTGACCTCGGGACTTATCTCATCATCTTGGACCCTGTGTTTTCTTATCTCTCATATAAGGATAATGATATCTCCTTCCTAGATTAGAAAAGTTTTACATACTTGTATATAATAAAGTTATTGTTATGCATTTAACTTCTAGGTGTAACTGCACTTAAAATAAGAATCTTACTTTTGTGTGTTCCAATACAACTGTAAAATAAAATCTGAGTTCACTCCCTGCTGAATATATGACTCACCAGAAAGAATGATATATAATATTAGAGAATGGGGTTCTCTACTATTGCTAAAGCAATGGATCATCAATCATGTTACAAGTTAGGAAAAGAACACTTCCCTCCCCTTCTCTTTTTCAAGTATAGAAAAATACTCTTGAAAAATACGTAGAAGTGATTGACATTTATCATCTAATGGCCAAAATACTTGGGCCTTTCTTTACTTTCTCCTGCTTGTGTCACTTCCCTTAAGTTTTGTGTAAATAGTATCTTCACAATAGATAGCGCTATTTAAAACCGGAACCCTCTATTCACTTCCAACTTGATTTTTTATGGCACATGTCACTTCCAAATTATTATACGATTTACCTTTTAAAAATATTTATTGACTATGTTTGCGCACAAGAATATAAGCTCCACAAAGGAAGACATTTTTCACTGATTATATCTCAAATACCTAAAGCAGTTAACTAACATTCGATAATATTTATTGATTATATCAATGAAGTTTTAGTATTGCTTTTCAGAGTTTCTATTTAGAAACAACAACAACAACACAATTAGTATTATTATGGGACTAATTATGGGACTATTATTATGGGACTAACACTTTTGGTAAAAGTTATTAAAGAGCAATTTTAATTAATAATAAGATAAATTAGCAGTATAAATATTTTAAGCAAAAACAAAATGAACCTGTTTTTATTTATTATTTTGAGCCCTTAACTTTTTTTTTTTTTTTTGCAACAAATCTCCTGGTTTCAATTGAATAACACTCTCTTCTTCATTTGGTCATTCTTCAGTAATATTTTCTGCACACAGATCTTAACACAGCTGTGACATTTGACATTCTGTTTTCAATTAGATTTCCTCAAAGACATGCTCTTCCATATCTGTACTGCTCAGAGAATTAACAGGTGCTGTAATCTTGAGGTCTGTAAATATCCACGGTAGCTGGCATTCGTCATACGATGGTATATTTTAAGAGATGAAACATTTTGTGTCTCTCAATAACTTCACAAAGATGGCCTACATTTGTGTTTCTTCAACTTTAGTGTATTTACAGATTGTCTGGGAATCTTCTAAAAATGTATATCGAGAACAAGATCATCTTCCGGTCAAGGTGGCGCAGTAGGTAAACACTATGCTTGCCTCCTATCTTGCGCACATAAAAATTACAACTAAACTATAGAACAACCATCATTGGGAGTCACCTGAAGTCTGGCTGAACAGAAGTCCTACCTCTGGGAATATACATAAGAGGTCACCTGGGTCACCACCTCACCAGCCAGTCCTCACAACCAATCAGCTCAAAGGTCAGTTTCTCCCATTGACATAAAAACAGCAACCAAGGCTCAACTACAACAGAAGGACACACACAACCCATATAAGGAGCACCCATGGAGCACCCAGCTCAGGTGACCAGGGAGACTGCACTGCTGTACCCCATAGGACACCTACTACATAAGGCCACTCATATTAAGATCGGGAGACTTAGGAATCCTATCTAATACATAGAAACAAACATATGAAGGCAGCCAAAATAGGGAGACAAAGAGACATTTCCCAAATTAAAGATTAGAACAAAGCTCCAGAAAAAGAACTCAACAAAATGGAGACAAGCAATCTACTAGATGCAGAGTTCAAAACACTGGTTATAAGGATGTTCAAGAAACTTAGGAAAAGAGTAGATAAACTCAGTGAGAACTTTAACAAAAAGATAGAAAACATAAAAGTGGAAATAGAAAACATAAAAAGAGTCAGTCGGGAATGAAGAATACAATATCTGAAATAAAGTATACCTAAGTAGAAATCAACAGTAGACTAGATGAAGCAGAGGACTGAAACAGAGACTTAGAAGATAAGGTAGCAGAAAATACCTAATCAGAATAGCAACAACAACAAAAATCCAACAAAATGAGGATAGTTTAAGGGGCCTCTGGGATATCAAGCATACCAACATGCACATCATAAAGGGATCAGAAGGAGAAGAGAGAGAGCAAGAAACTGAAAAACTACTTCAAGAAATAATGACAGAAAACTTCCCTAACCTGGTGAAGAAAATAGATATACAACCCCAGGAAGCCCAGAGAGTCCTAAATAAGAAGAACCTAAAGAGGCCCACACCAAGACCCATTAAAATTAAAATGCTAAAGCTTAAAGACAAATTTTAAAGGCAGCAGAAGAAAACAATTAGTTAACTACAAGGGAACTTCCGTAAGACTGTCAGTTGACTTCTTAACAGAAACTTTGCAGGCTAGAAGAGATTGGCGCGAATGTTCAAAATGATGAAAAATAAAGACCTACAACCAAGATTATTCTACCCAGTAAAGCTATCATTTAAAATTGAAGGACTGATAAAGAGCTTTCCATATAAGAAAAAGCTAAAAGAGTTTATCCAACAAACCAGTATTATAAGAAATGTTAAAGAGACTTCTTTGAAATGAAGGAAAATATATACATCTATGAATAATAAAATGTCAATAACTGCATATCTAGCAACAATTTACTTAAATGTAAATGAATTGAATATTTGAATCAGAAGATAAGTTGTCTGAATAGGTAAGAAAATAAGCCCCTTACATATGCTGCCTATAAGAGACTCACTTCAGATTAAAAGACACACACAGACTGAAAGTAAGAAATGGAAAAAGATATTTCATGAAAATGGAAACAAACAAAAAATCTAGGGTAGCAATATTTATGACAGACTTAGTAATTCCACTTTTGGGTATTTATCTAAAGAAACCCAAAATATGATTTTGAAGGGACTGTGAATCTATATGTTTATTGAAGCATTCTTCAAAACAGCACGGATATGGAGGCAACTTGGGTGTCTATCAGTGGATGGATGGATAAAGAAGCAATACACACACACACAATGGAATATTACTCAACCATGAAAGAAAGAATGAAATCCTGCCATATGCAACAACATGATGAACCTAGAGGGTATTATGCTGAGTGGAGTAAGTCAGAGAAAGAAAGACAAATGTCATACAATTTTATTTATATGTAGTATCTAAAGAACAAAATAAACAGGAACAAGTTCATAGATACAGAACACATTTTGAGTGTTGTCAGATTGGAAGGGTTTGGGATGATGGGTAAAAAAGAGGAAAGGACTAAGAAGTAAAAATTGGTAGTTACAAAACAGTCTCAGGAATGTAAAGTACAGCATAAAGAATATAGTCAATAATATTGTAATAACTGTGCAGTGCTAGATGAGTACCAGATTTATTGGATGACCACTTTGTCAGTTATATAAAGATCTAATCATTGTGTTGTAACCTGAAAATAATATAATATTGTATGCCAACTATAATTTAAAACATATATTTAAAAAAAGATTAGATAGATCTCAGGTAAGGCTCTAGATTCTGCATTTTTAATGTTTGCTAGTAACGTTGACATTATTGACACAAAAAACATCCTTTACATAACAAGGGCCTAGATTAAAAATGTTTATTAATGTTGACCTGTTTCCTCTTGTTTGAACTTTAATTTGATTTCTTAAAGGGCAGTGAAAGGAGTACTTAAACACTTTTTCTTTTTCATTTAAAACTGTAGTCTGGTAACATTTAATTCAGTAATACTAATTATAAATTTCAAGTTTGCGTACAATAGCATTTACTATAAAATAAAAGAGTCTCGATTTTTAGAAGCCATCTAAAGACAGGTGTAGGTTTTATTCTCTAATGAGTTTCAAATTTAGGATTGTAATGAGCCTCACTGAAAGAGTGAGGCAGGAAATAGCAGATTTGTTTTGCTAGAGACCAAGAATTTTAAGTGTGTGTTGGCTTACACTGTCTTTGAAACTCTGTGCTATGAAAACACAGGAGCCCGGAAATGAGCCCAGCCAAGTGATTCCACTCTGAAAGATGTCAAAGTCAGTTCTTTGCAATATCCAAATGTTCCTCTTTCAAAAGTGAATGAGGAAAGGCTTCTATCATTTGTAACTGAGTAAACCAAGAGCACTTTTTTTTCTTATGTAAATCAGCCACAGTCCCTTAAGGAAAAACATCCTTCCTCCTTAAAGCAACTGAAACTACATTTCTTATTCTAGCTTAGGCTTTTTCTCTGAAATTGGGCGAAAAGACTAATTAAACTAATTTTTCTTTGTTCCTTTAAGAGAAATGAACTAGCTTAGAAGAAATGAAGTGTGTATGTGAAGGAGAGTGAATAATGTTGGTGTCCCAGGCACCTTGCAGTTTGTTCTGACTCAGAATTATAAAACAGTAATTGCTATGACCCAACTGCCCTGTGGTGGGCTGGTCTGAGTTTCCCATTGGTCCCTGGAATATCAGGTTTTGCATGTCTGCTGACCAAGCACTCTCTCAGCTATTAGTAACTGTCTTTACTTGGAATTCTAGTTTATGACTCAGTGAAACTTTCATGTTTGGGCTGGACAAAATTAAAGTTCTTACTTAATACGACCTGATGCAATCTAACTAGAAACAGACTATGTTGTTCTCTTTTTTTAAAGGAAAAAAAAATTGGTAATATCACTGTGACTGGAGCGGTTAGGGAAATGTAAGGAAGAAAATAAAAAATTGTGGCTTAACTTGGGATTTTAATGCAACAAAGTGTGGGAGTTCTTATGGCCATACCACTGTGCTGACTCTGAAGTATTTGCTTTTGAAATTGGGTAAACTGAGCTTAAAGTTTGCATAATACAAATTAGATACAATATCTCAAAATCTTGTAATTCTCCTTTCATAGAACATCTGTTTCCTGAAGAGAAGCTGGCAGACCATGTTGCAACTGAAAGTCAAGTATATTTATGACAAAATCACCTCAGTAGTTAATGTAACACTCTAAAGCAGGAGGTTTTTGTTGTTGTTATTGTTTGTTTTTGTTTTTGTTTTTTTAGCAGAGGTTCTTAACAAGAATTATGCCTAGACACTTCTGAAATTATATAAGACATTTGTATAATTTACTGGAAATGGGTACATTTACTTTTATCAGATTGTCAAATGGTTTCATGATTTCTCCTCAAAAGGTAAAGAACCATTTCACTTGTGTCTATCAAAATTTAAAATATTCATGACTTTGATCTAAATGTTCCATTTCCAGGAATCTATCATACATAAATATTCACCTATTAAACAAACATGATGCACAAAAATTTTTTTTGGAATTGTTTGCAATACTGAAAGAATAGAAAGATTTTAAATATCCATCAATAGAAAATAGTTTGAAATATTATAGCACATTCAAATTATGGAATACTATACTGCCATTGAAAATGATAAAGTGCACATGGAAAACTGTCCAAGTGATGTATTGTTAAATTAAGAGTCTTTTGTTATCTGATGATCAATTAAGCACCTATGGTGTTCTAGACAGTGTATTTGGTACTAGGGATAGAAGTGAAGAAATGCTGACCCTCCTCTATTTTCATTTTACTTGAGGTCTAGATGAGATCAATATATATTTACAATATATGGATAAAGATATAAGTGCTAGTGTTTGCCTCTACATATCAAATAGATATCAAATTTTGGAAGGTTGTAAATCAAGAAACTAGATTTTAATATCTGGGATTTCTAAAAAAGGATCTGAGAAAAAATTTCAATTTTTTTCTTTTGTTTGAATTTTATTTAAGAGCGTATATTGTTTTTGTAATACTTAAATATTTTTCACCATTTATTTACACCTCTGGGGGGAAACATATTGCCTTTAAGTTGAATATCTAGTTATTATAGTCCTCATACAATAACAAAGCTAGTTCTAGGCTTCGAGGTTTGTTTTTTAAATCAATTTTTGACTGACTTTTAAAACCAGTTTAACTATTGTGTTGTATTTAAGACAAGATTTAAAATAGTCTACTATATTTCTATTCCTCTCTCTTGTAGCAGTACTTACACATGTACCCCTTCTTCATCTTTGAGGATATTGCAGATATATCAGACAGTTTTCCAATCCACAGTGTTATTTGGCATACAAAATACTAACCTAAACCCTGAGAGAATTAACAATTATTTTGGTTATGTCTGCAAGTATTTTGATAAGTATTCAACCACCAACCACATGCTCTTGAAGACCTTTTCTCCAAGAATGTGTTCAATTTCCTGAATACATTTTTTCACTCACTAAAACTCAAGCCTCAATATTTGAGTACCATTTATATCATGTTTTACTAATGTAAGTCTTTGTGGGTACATCTACAAAGATATTGTGCCTACTTTGCAATCTTATCATTCATTGACTCTTCCATGAAAGCAAATATATATCCATTGGTTGAGCTACAGTGGGTGCTCATGCCAGAGAAGCTGGAGTAGAAAGTCTATGAATAGTATATGAGCATTACCAAAAAAGTCACACAGAAAAAAATTAATCTTATAGGTTATTCTCAGAGATAGAGTCCCTTAATGTTCATCACTATCAATTCTCCTTTCCTTTTCTGGACAAGAGTGTCACACATTTCAGACATCTTGTAGTTTTGTGAGACCACAAGCTAGTTCTGGCCAGTGGTCTGGGCACCAACTAAATTGCATAAATTCCAAGCCAAAACCCTTAATTAAAAGGAAAAATTCTTCCAAAAGGCCTTTTTCTTTCCACGATGAATTTGAAAGCCACACTACAGCTACAAGATGAAATCGTATAACGGTAACACCTTTTTCAGCTTGGATCCTTGAATGTCCTTCATGGATATTAGCTGCCTTTGGAGAGTGCCCAGGATCATAAGCATGGAAAAAAAGTCCTGTGTTAACAACTGAGACTTCAGTGATGTTTCTTCCTGCTGCACAACTCACCCTGTTTTGACTAACACAGCCACATCCACGCCCAATCAAATTTTAGAGTATTTTTTAATTTAATTTTGTTTGAAAGATGTTTTTTTAAGAGTCTGATATGTACTAGACACTGTGTTGGGTACCAGGAACACAAGGATAAAAAAATCTCCAAGCTGAAGGAGCACTTGTGTTAGAACCACCTGAAATGGTGGTAAAAATAAAAATTACTGGAAGCTAATTCAGACATATTAGAAGAGAATGTCTAGGCATGAGGACTCAGAGCAAGCTTGTCAGATAAATCTTGGTCACCTTCTTGTTTGAGGCTGATCTAATGGTAAATAAGGGCACACAGGTTATTTTTATCCCTGTAGATATAATAGTAGGGTGTTGTACTTACCTATGAGAACTATGAGACACCACTGGAGTTCTGCTTAACAAACTAGACCATAATGTCACCATTCAGCCATGTGTCTGGGCAGAACTATTTCAATGACTGTTTCAAGACAATAATGAAGTAGTGGTGCAGTGGCTGACATGGTAATAAATATTTTTAAAAGAGCTTCTTGAATCTGGATTTAGGTATGAAAACAGAAACCACTAATTTTTAAACATCCATATGTTAAAAGAAATTGAAACAAAAGAAAGAATTATTCTTCTAGCAAGAACATTTAAACTCTGACACATGGTAGGGAGATGTTCTTGTCCATATTGTTCTCAATATAATTATTATGAGCTTTCAACATATTCATTTCTTTGTTCTAGTACTGATCTAAATAGAATTCACTTTGCAGATCAATAAAGAATTATCATATACAGAATTTATTTGTGCCATTCCTATCACTGAGCTGTCTGCACCCTGTCAATTGCATTTGGGCAGAACTTAGAATTTGAATGAACATAATTGCAAATAGCTTGTCATGACCTATAAAGGGCTTTGTAAGATTGGAAAGTGGGAAAGCTGTCTTTTTACCATTCTGATGTCAGCAGAAACTGGAATTATCTGGAAGGTAAATAAAAATTTAGCTCAATGGTCTCGATTTCCAGACCCACTATAAATTGATTTTCTGTCAAGAAGATGCTGCCTGTATTCTTATTTATTTATATATTTATTTACTCATTCATTCATTTTTCGGGGAAGTAGCTGTGGCTGCCAAATAACATAAGCTTCTGGAATAGTAAGATAGATCAAAGCCTTTAAAATGTGCACCCAATATAGGAAAACACTCATTTAGAAATGAGGTAAAAGTCATTATGGGAGTTAGATGGTTCCTGTCTACTGTAAACTTTACATAGAGGTGATCATGCATATCACTTACCTATTTAAAAAAGTGAAGGTTTGGGAATTAGTCAGGATTCCACAGTGTGAGACACACTATAGGTATGATACAGTAGAAATATACTAAGAAATCAGATATTGCTACCTAAATCCTATTTGATTTTCTCTTATAACATTTTTTTCTCCAGGTTAGAGAGAAAGAGAGAATGGTTATAGCTTCAACTTCCTATGCATAGCTTAAAAAGCACAATAGTAAGATGGTAATTTGTTTCAAGAACTCTAAACATTGAAAATTTGTGGTACATATTAACACAGTAAAGGCTCTGAGAAGTCCTGTGGGATGACATGTTTCTTAAATTTATTTGACTATTTCTTATACCATCTATTAACTTCCCACAGAATACATAGAAAATAAGGCCTGATTAGCTCTCCAGTCTCATCTCTTACCATATCATATCAGAAAATATAAATCAAAGACACACATCTCTCAATCTCCACAGTTTTTACACATGCTATTCTTTTTACCTAGATTTTTTTTTTTTCTCTCTCCAAACTCATGCCGCTGTCCCAGCTTTAATAAGCTAAATCTTATCTATAGTCTAGGTCACAACTTAGCATCACTTTGCCTGGGAAGTTTTGCCTGACATCCCAATTGTACAAACCTGTGCTGTTTCTCCACTTAATCTAATACTTTTTTAAAAGCTACAATCATCTTTTATTATAATTGTATGTTTAATGAACTTGCTTCCTTGTTGGATGATAAACTCCATACACCTGTATGCTCTGTTGTCTCGCTCAATATTTTAACTGCAGCATATCATATGGTTCCTGGCACATCATAAGTACAAAATAGATATTTATTAAATTTAAATGAATATCTTGAACCACTGGTTTAGAGAAATGTCCCCGGGGCTTTTAGACTAAGACAGTCACAGATTCTCAGTAAGTTATTGTGTTTTTAACTTGAGTAAATTACATTAAGCCATATAAATTGTTTTATTTTACTTTACTTTATTTACTTTTTATCTTTTGTTTTATTTTATCTTATTTAATTAAATTTGATTCAATTTAATTTAATTTAATTTTAATCTGTGCCTATCTTGAGGTCACAGTACAGTTTACCAGCTAAAGCCAGAGGTTTCCAGACTTTGGGAGTTGCAATACTCTGTTCTACTTGGTGTAATTTCATGATATGCTCATCTCCTCTTAAAAATGCCACATGATGTTTATTTCAAATTTACATTTAAACAAATGTATAAAGAATATGTATATTTGTTATAGCTACCCTTAAATTACTGAGATGTCCAATGAAATGCTTCTGAGCATCTGGCTCCTGATTCTTACTCTGGTTCTAATATCCAGGGAAAGTAGGTTTTGTTATATCCTAGATGACTCTCCGAAGACATAGATATAAGAAGCATGTAGCAAAACCAGATTAACTGATGTTTCTTAAATGTTCTAATGGCACTTCTATGGAGTGAGATCATGGTTCATGCTCTGAACAGTCTTTGTTCTTAGAATAGTTCAATAACTCTGGCATCCTTGAACAGTCTATCACAGTGCTTCAGTTTCTCCGGACAATGTTTAACATTGAACCTCTGTGCTGGTTAATTTTACATGTCACCTTGACTGGATTAAGAGATAGCTGGTAAAACATTATTTCTGAATATGACTGTGAGGGTGTTTGTAGAATAAATTAAAATTTAAATTGATAGACTGAGTAAAGCTCACCCTCACCAGTGTGGGCGGGCATTATCCAATGTGTTGAGGGACTGAATAGAATGTAAAGGTGGAAGAAGGATGAACTTGTTCTCTCTACTTGAGCTGGGACATACATCTTCTCTTGTCCTTGGAAAAGGGCACTTCTGTTTCTTGGCTCCTCAGACTCAGACTGGGACTCACCACTGGCTCTCCTGATTCACAATTCTTTGGACTTTGCCTACAACTGTACCACCGGCTGTCCTGGGCCTACAGCTTGCAGGGGGCAAATCATGGGACTTTTCAGCCTCTATAATCATGTGAGCTAATCTCACGTAATAATTTTTTTATATATACATCTGTCTATCATCTATCATCTATCTATCTATCTATCTATCTATCTATCTATCTATCTATCTATCTATGTATCATCTATCATCTATCTATCATCTATTATTATTATCCTCTCTCTGTCTCTGTCTCTCTGTCTCTCTCTGTCTATCTGTCTCTCTCTTCCCCTTAGCCCCCCACTCTCCTTCCTTCCATCTAATTACCTACTAACTGTTTTGTTTCTCTGGAGAACATTGACTAATACATCTACCTCAAGAGATGAACTAATTTATTTAGTCAAAAAATATTTTGACTAAGCACGGTGCTAGGTGTTGCACCTAATGAGTTAAGGTTGATAATCCCTAAGAAGTATAGATATAGGTACTATAAAAAAAAAAAAAGCTATAAATGAAAATAGCATAAATGAGGAGAGAGTTTATGTTTGGCACCAAGACTTCTTAGATTGCAATTATAAAACAATGGCTGTCCTTTAGTAAGGAACAAAACACAGCATGTGTTTGGGAGTTAGTAGATACCTTCTGTCTCTGGAACTGTCTCATTAATGCTTTCCCATGATTACATCTACATGTTTGCCTCTACAAAATGAGAGACATTTTCTGGAATATTTTTATATGGTTTAGAGAAATATATGGTATTGTCTATGAGCTATCTGGAGTCCCAATTTGATGTGAAAATAAAATTGACTTAAAAGAAAAAGAAAAACAACAACAACAAAAGAGAATTTAGGATAATTATGTAGTATAATTTTTTTAAATTGAATAAAAAAATTAAAAGTAAAATGCATAAAATTATTTAGAGTAGCTGTCTATGGTAGATAATTTCTTTTTACTGCTAGTGTGAATTTTCAAAATTTTATATAATGACAAGGACTTATAATATTTAATATATTTTATTTTATTGGTTTTCAATTATAAAATTAAAATATGCATCATTTCTATAATTGTAAAAAATATATAATACTTTGTTTTTTTAAAAATATTAGGATAAATTGTTTAGACTAAATATAGAGTGTCATGAACAATGTGAGGTCTGACCTCTGCATTATCCCTGGAACATACCTCTTTACATGAAAGAGCATTAAAGAGTCTACAGATTCCAGTATAAATGTCCTGAGAGTGTCCTGTACCTGCTAACCTGTCCTCACTCACCCTGTTCCTACACACACACGTACACACACACACGCACACACGCATGCACACACACATACACACACACCCTCTGTCAGCACCATGGCATATCATAAAAACCTCTCTTTCTCAATTAGCCTCTCTAGCATCTCTGCAGCCTTGCCCATAAAATCACCTTTCTCATCTTTGAATCACTCTCTCGACACATATAAACACACTCAGAACCATATAATTTTCACCCGTCATAATAAAGCACACTGCTATGTTAGCGGTGCATTTTTGCATGTACATTATAATCACTCACTATGAAACAATCCATTCATTTAGACTTAATAATGAAAAACAATTTATTTGGTTTATTCTCAATATTCATATTTTATTTATTATTGTAATTAATTGTATGTGTATCAGAAAGATGAAATGTCATTTGCATTTTCTATGGATAGATTTCTGGTTTTTTAATGTACCTATCAGCTATCCATTAATAAGTTTTAGAAAAAATAGGAGGAGACACAAGTGAAAGATGAAATTTCTGTACTATCTATGCAACTCTTTTGTAAGTATAAAATTATTCCAAAACAAAATGTTTTTAAAAATAAGATAAAGAGAAGAAAAACTAGAAGCAAAGATAGGAAAAAGAAAAGAGCACGGGAGAAGGTGAAAAAAAAGCAAAGTGTCTGGTTATAAGAACCAAGAGACGGCAGATAGACCTTCATACATTAACAGTACAGCCATTATGCCTGCATTTGTGTGTGTGTGATGATTCGTGGCAATCAGTTTTTAGTATTGAGGCATAATGTTAATTAGGGATTATGCACCTCCAAGTCAATTAAATTTGGTTTATTAATGTATAATTCAATATTGTTATGCATAGCAGAACACTTAAAAGGATTTTAAAATTCTATCTTCTGATGTGGCCTGAACTATTTCAAGGAAACACCCACTATCAAGTGAGTGAAAATGAATAATTATGGAAGCCCTAAAACCCCACAGTTGAGCAGACAAGACAGCTGCTATTATTAAGCACTCCAAATTGAAAGTATGGATTCTATCATTATAAGAACAAAGACAGTGCTGTGATAATTATGGAAACGCTATAGCTTCCATTTTTGCTAATGTTTTTAGTAGAATATTTAAAAGCACAAAAGGTTAAGATAGAGAGCTCAATTTCTGTACCTTGTTACTCATTTAGATGAATGTATTTTTCTACCAATTGTAGTCATAACAGAGCTTGCAATCTCTGCTACATCATGATAAGAAAGTGCCGATTTGGGCAAGAAATTAAATGATAATAAACATAATGTAGACTCAGTGGGGGTAATATTGTTTAATGTCAGTGGTGATTGAAACTACCTTCTAGATGACTGAAGCTTTGTCGGCCTTGTCTGTTTATATTAATTTCTCTTTTTCAAAGGCTATTATCTTAAATTGCATGTTATATAACTTGTGCTGCCTCCCTCCAGCCCACAGCACCACTTCTAAAGCAACTTGACGACACACATTATAAGATAAAAATCTTTCCTAGGCTCAGCATCCAAAGAGATTACAATCTTGAGACTGTAATAGGAACGGATTAAACTTTGTACAACTTCCTTTTGTCACGTGAATTCAATCCTGTTGTGCTATTTTCTATACTTCTTTCAATCTTTGTCACAAAAATGATCTATGAAAGTGTTAGCACTCCTTAAATGACCTTGGCATGGTTTTAACGCAGTCAGGATCTTACAGTTTGATTGGCTTTGAATTTCTCTAACATGAGAAAACAAAGCAAGAAGACTGGGATAAACCCATCCAACAGATGACAGAACATGGAAAAGGTCATTGTCCTTTGGCTCAGGCAGAATTAACAAGGAGAATCAATGATGTTCATGTTGATCTCAGACCAAAAGAAAAGAAAAGAAAAGAAAATAGGAAACGTTGCAGCATAAATCTAGTCTTGTGACAGCAATTGCACTCGTCTTCAAGAGGGAGACTGATACAGTACAAAGGTCCTTCATTCTCAGCATAGCTTCAGGTTTTGATTCCAAATGAAGACCCTTTTTGAGATGTCAATTTTTCCACATTTTTATTTACCACTAGTCTTATCTCTGAGGTTAAGATGGAGTCATTCTAATGTCAGTGAAATCCACAGACTTTGATATTGCCTTGAATTGACCCACACCAACAGAGAAAACAAAAACATGCATATAAAGAAGGAAAATAAGAAAATTGCTTCCATAGAACTTGATTTTGTTTTGATCTTTAGTGTGTCTTTGATGTCAGGCAAAGGCGCTGCATTCAATGCACAGTCTTCGGAACTTATTTTGCACATAAATTAAACTCATTCGGTTGAAGTTTAAAAGTAAAATATTTTTGCAGCTACATGGAACATAAGATTAGCTATCAGGAAACCGAGACTATAGGTGAAAAAAAAATCTTAAATAGGAGAGCTATTTTTACCACATGATATCAAAGATTAGCATTACCTATTATCGGACCAGAGGTTTGGTCTGTGCTCCTTTTTCAGGACCAGTTCAGAAATAGTCCCATTAGACTTCAGTCCTATCATAATGAATCAGTAGAGGAACTAATGAATCTTTCTGAAAAGAAACTTACCAACAGGGAAACCACTCTTTGCATACAGTTTAACCTGATTTACACTCATATGCCATTTCGATGCAAAATCTTAAATAGACACGGCTTATACAATCATATGGCCAGAATGGTCACATACTGGCGTGAAATATATTTCATTCAGACCTTATCTTTTTTCTTTCCCCAGGATTTTTCCTAAAGATAAAAACTGAAGAAAATGAAGAGCTAACTAATAATATTAATTAATATTTACTGAGTGCTCCTTTTGTGTTAGGCACTATCTAAATCATTTTACATGTGGGTCTCCTGACAGTCCCATGTCATTTATGAGAGAGATACTATTATTGAACCATTTTACAAAAAGAAACTGAAGTTCAAATAAATACATAATTTACCCATGCTAGCACAGCTAGGAATTAGGCTATCTAGGTCAAAAATTCCTGCTTAATTAATAATTTTACTGCCTCTGCACTACCCTTGCTGTCTTATATTAAGCTGTCTTATTAACTGACTAATAGAAGTTGCCTAGGGCTTCCTAAAACTTAAGTTTGACTACACTTTAATTTTAAAAACTGTATTGTTAGAAAGGTATTGAGGCATCATAATTGAAGAGAGTTGTTATATCTCTTCTGATGGTGGGACTATCTTTGTTTATTCTAAGTACCGAAATACCCGCTAGGCTACCACAAGAAAAAAGATAAGTAGACAGTTATAAATATAGGTAGAGATGTTGATAAAAGTGCAGACACTAGATCAACCATCTAAACTGGAAGATAAGAAATTACACTTTTGCAATCATAACCAAACCAGAGACAGAAAACAATCTTAATTTAAATGCAAATCCCTCAACCTTATAGTTTAAACTGCTAATTATGCTCCATCATTTTAGGTTACAATGGAAAGCACCTGCTGGAACATGTGAAACAAGTCTCCTTTTACTAATCTTCTGATGCTATTCCATCGGGATTATTATTATTATTTTTAATGTGTGGACTACACTGGTGTTCTTAATATCAGGATCGTCTGCAAACATGATAGCACAACGGAAATTCTCAGTGGGAACCAACGTTTCTGTGTAATAGTCTTTGCCATTTAAAAATCTTCATAACTTATAATGGCACATCGAGAGTTGCGGAATTTCCCAAAGTCTCATAATAGAGGTTAGCATTTCCTAAAACAAACAAACAAAAAAGTGTACTTTCATTACATTGTTCCTGTACCTAAAACCATTGTCAATTTCTCAAATAAAAATAGCAAATGAACCAGTCTTTAGGAATAATTGTCTCTGCATTTTGGAAAGCTGGGAATTATTGATAGAATTTTAAAAGATAGTAATACAGTTTTAGTAAACAATATACCTAACAAATATTGATAGCTATATTGTTTCATTATAGACTAAAATGTTGTCATTTGAAATTATGGTTTAATTTTGTTTTAGAAATGGTAAAGATAATGGTTAGCAATGAGAGTAGTACTGGCTACTAGGGGGAGTTTTAGAATGTTACAGAGGATGTTTTTTGGTTGTATCAATGACGAATGTGCTAAGGTATTTAGTGAGTGGGGTGAGGTCCTTCACACACATAGAGTTGTCCTATTCAATTTTTAAATATCTTTCCGGACATTCAAGTTCAGATATGAGATAGAACAATTTATCTTCCATTCTACTTGTGCATATTATTTTGATAAAATTACCTTTATTTCTTAAAATTATTAAAGTTAGGACATTATATTGATGTTTAAAATTACATAGTTGGTAGTTGTGACCTCTATTAATTTTATTTTAGAAAAGTAAAGAGCATTTATTACAAAATATTTGTTATAAAAAGATGTTTTCTCTGATAGAGCTGCAATTTACGATGCAAGAAATGAAGAAGGCATTAGGGCAGAAAAGCATGAGATTAAATCGTAGAAACTCTTAAACTAGGAAATGTCTAAAAAAGTGTTTTGATAGAAACTTATGAGGGGTAAGATCTACTGATAAAATGTGGTTGTGCCCAAGTTTGATTTAGTAGCTTGACTTTCTCATGTCTTTTAGGAGGTAAATGTCGATTTCAGAAATATTTTCAATGGTTTCTAGGAGGACCATTTGAATTGTTTAGGAAAAAGTTTTTCATTGATATTTGTCTATGACAGGTTTTTGTTGTGTGTTGCTGGTGGTGGTGGCTTTGTGTCCACTTTAGCTTCTCTTGAGATTTATTTATGGCATTTCCAAATGGAACTTTCTAAAGTTAAAGCAATATCTAAGAAAATCAGTCCAGAAAGCTTTGCACTAACACGTCAAATTTCAAAGTATTTATATTCCTTTGTATTTTATCCCATCTGAACTATATAACTGAAGGTTTGCCCCAAAATGTGACCTTTTGAATTTGCTTCAAATACTCAGTGCACCAGCTGCAATGAATGTACATGGGTGTCAAAGAACCCTCTTTTTTTAGAGAATGATCAGGGCGAAGTCATTTGCAACCAGATATAAGATTCTGTCGATCTTAATAAGTCAATCACCTGAGTAATAATAATGCTTAAAATATACTCACCTTTGTATTCCTTCTGTCTGTCTGTCTGTCTATCTATCTATCTATCTATCTATCTATCTATCTATCTATCTATTCATTTATTTATTTATTTATTTACTTATTTATTGACACCTAGCTATATACTACAGAATTATCTTCAAAGAAGATTTTTTTTAATCATTTTTTTCCTCTGAAGCTAAAGGGTGATTAATGTACATAAGATGTAACCCAAGAGAAAGAATCTTATTCATTAAAATCCTAAGTTACACAACATAATAAGATTGTTTCTAAACAGTATTTCAAGTTCTAGGGAATTAACATGAAACTAACTCACAGGAGACAGCTAAAAGAAATACCTTAACCCCAATTTAATACAATAAAAAATAGGATTGAGTCAAGAATTATCACTGATCCTACATGTAAGACCTCTCAGGAGACCAAATCATAGATCAGCTTCTTGATAAAAGCAGGCAAAATCACATCAGATAACTATTGGTAGGTGAATTGTCCTTTCTCTAAAGAAAAGACATTTTTATCTAAATAAGTAAGGCAGACATCTACAACAAAGGAGCAGTTTCCATTAGGTAGTATAGGATAAACACTGAAAATTTTCATTCTTTTCCTTTTTATATACAGTCTGCCTTGTCTGAATAACAACTCTTTTAGTTACATTCTAGACCTAAAGATGCCATTATGCTCCTATTGGAGTATTTTCTAGGCTTCCTAAATAAAATATTTGCAAACATCTCTTGACATAGATAATATTTCAGAGGGAACTTCTTATCTTTTTTATTCTGATTTCTACCAGTTTTATGTCAAAAAGTGACCTTTGAGTATGTGTGTGTGAGTGTGTGTGTATTTGAATGCACATGTATGTGTGCGTGCCATTAAATACAGCTTGATTATTATCAAGAATATTCTATAAACAAAGACCTGAATAAGAGATATAGCCAAGAGTCAGGAAGTGAATGGAGTTAGAACAAAAGTTCAAGTATAAGTGAACATGACCCAGAATGCCTGATCCAAATACTACCTGTATAAAGCTGTCATCTAATGAGAAAACTGGTATTCCTGGGGATATTAGGCTGGAGAAAAATATAAGATAAAGATGTACCTAGGTGAACACAGCATAGTGTGGGATAGCCAAGCACCAATTGGTTAGAATTATGTAGAAGCAATCATACAAAATTTACCAAAATAGTTGTATTTGATTGTATGAGTAGTGTACTGAATAGGTCTAAGGGGCATTTTATAAGTTAGCTGTAATATACTTGTATATTTATTATAAATTTATGAGACAATAAGAACATATCTTGAAGAAGAAGTGACTTTTTAAAATTCACATGAAGTTGCTCTATAGGCTAAATGTTACTAATTATCATTTTTGTATAGATAGGATGCAAGTGAGATTAGAGGTTATAAAGGAAACCCAGTTATCTTAACGCTGATTAATGTCAACAGCTATGTTTTTCAAGAATGGACAATATATTTGTGGTAGACTTGAAGTGAGACCTTTCATCTTTTGTTAATAATCAATGCAGACCAAGTTGTCCATCTAACTATAGTAACCAGCACCTAATAATTTATGATTTAGATTAAATAGATTTTGAACCTACTATCTGATTCAGAAGAGCTAAAATTTCTATTGTCTTAGTAAAAAAATTTCCTGTCTTAGAATTTTATTCAAAGTTCTAAAGAAACCTCCAACATTTTTTCATTATCTCGTTTCCTCTTTTTTCCTTCCTCTCTCCCTCTGCCTTTCCTTTTCCTTGAAGCAAATTGTGAAATTTTAAAATTTCTTTGGATTTTCTTAAAATATGTGATTTATGTGGTAGAGAGAGACAAAAGAGGGAAGATCATAAAAGAGCAAGTTTTAGTAATTGGACTTGGGAGGTTGAGGAAAGGAGGCATTGGACTTGGGAGGTTGAGGAAAGGAGGCCTTTATTAAGAGTGCTTTTAATAGCATGGTTTCTATCACCCCTATTGTGGGATTGATTAACCAATGGTTTATTTTATAATTCAAGAGCCAAACTAAAGGTGAAAGGAAACTTCTTCTGTCTTGCCAATAATTCCAGACTTGGGGATGCACGTATTCCCATAGGAGGCACGCAGCAGGTGTGAGAGAATGGGGCTATTGTTGTTGGCTGCTGATTGCTCTCTGTGTAATTTAAAAGCTTTCTATTCCCACAGCTTTATGTAATATATCAACAGTAATAGATTTATAATCATTATTCAGCCTGATGGAGGTTTGGCCACTGTGACAGATGTCTTCTCAGTTTCATGTTGTGAGTTCTCATTTATTTCCTCCTTTCTCTGGAAAATATCTTACATAAAAATCAGGTATTAATGCATCTGATATGATGTTTACATCCAATAGTGACATTGGTGATCAATCTCTAACTGCAAAAGGATAGTTATTTAACCATAAGCTGCCAAATACAGCAGCATCAACTCAGTATATTTTATCCCCACTAGAGTTTATGGCTAAGATTACTAGATGATGCACAATTAAAATTTAATGTATAATTTTGTTTTTAGTATTTGGAAGGACCCATTTTCTGATTATACATTTAAAAGCATTATTTTGTCTTGAAGTCCTGGAGATTTTGTCTTAGATTTTTTGTGTGTGTGTCTTGGATTTTTGCCTTACAGACATTCCATCAATGGACAGACAATATAGAATAATCTTAAATATCTTCACCAGCACCAACAATAACCCCAAGACAGGAAAGGTCACCTGTACCACTTAAACTGACAACTCTTTGCAATGGAAATTCCATGTATATTCAACACACTCTATATTTTTATCTCTTAGCCAGTGGATCTCTGGTAAATATATAAGAAAGAAAAACTGTGTTTATTGTTTAGTTTCTTAACAAACTCTTAAGACATATATATTTACTATAAATATTCATAATTAATTGGGTTTGAAAAAATACCTTGAGATATTTTGATATTATTCTTATCATTATGATTCCTTTAGCTTTGAATGCAAATGATTGTTGTTATTTTTTAAGTATTCGTCACCTGGTTTGTTTCATCTGATAGCTGCCTCTGTTTTCATTTTCATTGCATTTTTAATACATTGCTTCTTTTAAATAATTTTGAGAATCTCAGAAACAGGCATGGATGATAATTAATGAATTATATACCAGAGAGAAAGATTGGGGTGAGAGATGGAGGACGGGAGGAGAGAGGGGGATAATTCTCCACAGAAAACAGGTTTTCCACAGTTTTTGGCCTTTTTGGTTATCATCAGATCACCCAGAAAGTGCAGGTTAAAGGTTGTTTCACTTAGTTGAGTTTGAATGCTTTTTAAAGAGCCTACAATATTTCTTCCCCATTTGCATGTTTTTTTTATTTCTCCAACAGTAAGTGGGAGGTGAACTGGAAAGAACTGTGAAAAATATATGCTTGGTAGGGACAAGTCTAAGATTTCCATAAGCAATTCCATTTTCTAGAATCTAAGATCAATTTCTTATAATGACGTTGGATAAACACCTGTTAATGGATCACTCATAAGCTCTAGAGCTGCCTGTCCTACCAAGTGTATCTCCCATCGACTTCTATTTATCCTTTACCCCATTCGAAAGCATATGTAGTTGTATTAAAACTAATCTAACAAATGATATTAAGAAAGATGCCTAAATATTGAGATTTCTTTTTTGTATGTATCAAAGTTCCTGGGTCTAATTGGAGAGCCAGTGGCACTTTTCTATTAAAAATTAGAAATATAGATCAAAGGTCATTTGCTTAATGATTAAGTCCATGGGCTCTGGCAACAAGACCACCTAGTTGCAAATATCAGCTCCTTTATTTAAACTCCAAGTGATCTTGGGTAATATACTTTATATTTCTATAACTAGGTTTTCTCATCTACAAAATGAGTATAATAATAGTACTTAGCATTATTGTAAAGTTTTAGTGCAAAGTTCTTGAACAGTAAGTACTGAGGAGCATTACCTACAATGTAGGATAAGTATACGCAACATTTAGAAAAGTCCGAGTTAATCCATTAAAAGACTGGATGAATTCCACTTTCTTAGAGGTAAGAGGAAGGGTTTTCATTTGAAAGAATGTTCCAACAATAAAACTGTGCAAAAAATGGAAGACAGTCAGAGATCCATCACCAAAAGGCTTCAATGAAGCCTGACTATCATTATCATGAATAATGAAGAGATAAACCCCAAATCAGATCAGCTGTTTTCTAGATGGCCAGAGAACCCTTCTAACTGGAAGATTTGATGATTTTTCCCAAGTTTTGAGCTTGTTGGAGGGGGCTCAACATAGGGGAAATTATTTGATAGTAAATTCTTAAAGAAGAATTTCAATTGTTAAGTCCCTTTTTCTATAGGGAATCCTAGCCAAACAGAGAATGTTGGCTCTGTGACAACAAGTTTAGAAATGTATCTAGTTAGATTTTGAGTTCTATCATATTTGGTAAAATCTAGCCATTTTTCTCCCAATGACTAGGAAGATGGCCAGATTCTGCCATTACCTGATTAAGAAATCAATTGATCAAATTGATCAAGAAATCAATCTTGATCCTCAACATGACCACACAAGTTACTTCTCAGGGCACAGAGAGTCAATCTTTAGTTAGATGTCTGGAGTCCCCATAATCTCTTTCATTTTTGTTTCCTTTTCTACTTTTTCATCAAGGTCCAGATTGCATCCTGCTATAATAGTTTGCGATTAAAGTTCTACCTTAAAAGGAATGCATTAGATCCTTACAGTCTTCAGAAAGGATCACTACAAAACAAAATCTCATTGCTAATATCAAGTGCCTCTTTAGCAAAGTCCTAATGCCTGAGTATGATTTAAAAAAAAAAAAATCCAATGCAATAGTGAGGATGCAAAGAGCATAATAAGCAAGAGAGAACCACATCCTGCCACAATTTGATAGAGAATTAGAAGGAGAACTTCTCTAAGATCACGTTTGACCCTGATATCCCATGACGCTATAATTCCTTTTACCAATACTGGCAAATGCAGCCTTGTTTCTGTGAAAGCCAGGACTCTTTATAATCAGACACAATTTGCCCAGAAATCAGTTGGTAAATAAGAGAGCAGTGCTCCAATCAATCTTAAGAAACTTTTGGGTGATCTAGGCTTCTAGATTATAAAGGAATAGTGGTAAAGAGAAAAGCAGAGGGAGCGGGGAAGAAAATATATATATATTTTTTTTTTAAAGCAAAACTATACAGTAAAATCTATAGCCTGAATAAACACAGCTTATTCAAAAGTGCAGAGAACTAAAATCTCTATATTTTAAAGTAATTTTTATGTTTATCCTAATTTAGTTATACTTTTTAACACCATTTCTCTTCTTTAAATTGTATTTCAGTGATAAAAACTAAAGAAAATCTTTACAAATTTTTTTTTATTTTAGATTAAATAATTCAGTACAGTACCTCAAAAAGTGAAATTTAATCTCACATGACCTCTAAGGTCTTTTTGATCTCAACTCATCAAGATGCTAGGAGTCTATGAAATGCTAAACGCGCAACCCAAATCTGCCATGACCAAGTCGATTTCAGATTTCCATTGTTACCAAGCTTGTGGACTAGATGGATACGGACTTCACAGAGTGGTTTATAATTTATCTGGTTGTCTTTCTGTGCTTAATCTATCTGGGGGAGTGACAGCTTGACATAATCACTAACTTCAAATAAGTAATTCCATTCACTATCAGTTTTTAATTTTATTTACTCATTCCTTTATTGATGCAGTAAAATTCTGGTTAATCTGCAAAGCCCAGGCAAGCCCAGTGTTGTCAGTATTAATTTCACACTATTGCATCTTCATGTTTGATTCTATCCAGTAATTAAAGGAAATCATTATGAAGTTGAAATTAAGCTGGAAGTATAATCCTTGCATGAAACCAATAGATGATTCATTGCAATCTTTATTATTTTCTTCACATAGCCAAGATTTTCCTACTCTATTAAATTATTAAGTCACATGCTTTTTTTTGTCAATGTCTCTTTTATTTTACAATGTGCAACTTCCTCCAAAAAAACCTGTCCTGTAGGCAGATGGGAGTTATTCTTTTAACTTTGCTGAGATTCAAATTTACTAAGAGCAGTGGTTCTCAAAACGTGGTCCCTGAAGGAGCAACATTAAAATCCCATGAAGTCTTAGTTTAGGCTGTTATGACAAAATACTATAGATTGGGTGACAAAGAAAACAGAAATTCTGGAAGCTGGAAGTCCAAGATCAGAGTATCAGAATGGTCAGGTTCTGGGGAGAGCCTTATTTTAGGTTGCAGACTACCAACTTCTCATTGTATCCACGAGGGCTCCACCCTCATGACCTATTACCTCACATAGGTACCAGCTCCTAACAATATCACATTAGGGGTTAGTATTTCAACATATGGATTTGAGCAGTGAGAGGTTGGAAGATACAAACATTCAGTCCGTTACTCATGGGTCTTGCTAAAGTGCAGTCTACCAAATCAGAGACTCTTGGATTGGGGCCCAACAATCTGTATTTTAACAAGCCTTCTAAGTGATTCTATGTGTGCTAATGTTTGAGAACCAGTGATTTAGAGTTTTTAAAGCATTTCACACACTACACCTACTTTATTCCTCTTGACAGTCTACAAAGTGGCATCATTAACCGTGTTTTATAAATCAAGAAAGGGAGGCTCGGAAAACCGCAACGACTTGCTTAATTCACAGAACTGGTAAATTGTAGAGTCAGGATCCAAACCCGAAATTTTATAATGTTCTTCCTATCACATTCAGGGATTTCAAAAATATCCCAAAGGAAACATCATGTGGAGGCCCAATGTATAAATTGAATAAAATCAGATTTTCATTTTATTGAAATGAAGCTATAGGGAAGTACGAAGCTATATTTTTACTCCACTTCAGTCCTTCTCTAACACTCACTCCTCCCCCATACACAAATTGTCACTTATTCCCACTTATTCTCAGCCACCTTTTGCTAAATTATTTAACCTATAATATGCAGGTTCTGCTTTAGATTCTGTCCAGATTGGTAATGCCTTGATAAGTAATTTGAGCTTTACCTAAAAATCAGTGATTCTGCCCTTCTGTGCCATGGATCTTTTGTTGTTGTTATTGGCGAGAGGGGAACTTTCGTTATGGAAGGAAGACTGGAATTTTGCAATCTAGAAGCACAGTAAGCAGTGACTTTCAGGAAGATAAATAATATCTCTTTCAAATTTGTAATACATACTTTCAAATGTCTTGTGTTTTATATTATATCTATTTATCTAGGAGTACACTAAACTCAGAATAATTTTATGACACCATGGATTTTCTCAAGCAAGTGATATCAAAATTTAACTACTAGTACATAGGCATTTGCAGAATTATTGATGTTGAAAGGGAAATTTAAACTCAAGTTTTGTTAATTCTTGACGTATATGCTTCTTTTTGGTTCTCTGGAATCTATTCACTACACCTCCTATTCCAATTCAAATCCAGGGCTTAATTTGCCTTGACTATCAAAATAACTTGGCTGATAACATAATTTATCATCCAAACTAGGATTTTTGAGAGTGAAAGAGAACACTATTAATAATTTCACTGGAATAGCTGCCATAAACCAGGACAGCCCTAAGCAAACAGGGAGGCATGGAGATCTCAGCAAAAACCATTTCCTTCTCTACCTCTGAGATCTCTCTTTTCCTATACAACATACATAGTTTGCATAGCTAATACATAATCCAAGTCATGTCACTTCCTTGCTCAAAGTCTCCTCATTCCCTGACACAATAAAACTTAGGTTTTTTATGCCGACATTTAAGATTCTGCAGGATATCAGAAAGTTTATTTTAATCATTTTCTTTTGTCAGAACAGGTTGCATAATTTTAGAGGCCCAATATAAAATAGAAACTAAGGTCCCTTGTTCAAAAGTTATTAGAATTTAAAGGTACGACAACGGAGAAATAAAGCAAGCCCTGTAGAACTGCACAAGTCACACCCCCATGGGCCCCAGCCTTGCCTCCAATCAAACCAGACCATCCAGTAGCCCCTTGCACATCCTCCATCTTTCTCAGGTCCTCCTCAGAATGTCTCATTCCTAATTTCTGTCCTTTGAAATTCAATTTGCACTTTAAAGTCCAGCTTAGAAACTATTTCTTTTTCCATAAAGTCTATCTTCATTCTGCTAATTTCTTCTTCCTTAAGGCCCCCATTTCTATTTTGTTTAAATACTTCTCTTAGGGCATGTTATATTACCTTAATTATCTTCTTATAGCCTCCTTCCCATCTAGTCTCCAGTTCAATTTGATTCTATAAACATAATAATAATTCTAAGCATGTTTCTTGAATGAATGCATTGGTAAATTTTAAAATATCTCTTCCTTTCCAAATATGTAGAATATTATTGGAATTGAGTTGAAGCTGGTACTGCTCACCACGTGACAGCCAATAAGTCAAGTGACGAGGTATTGGGGCAAAGAAAAGCAATTTTATTCAGATAGCCAGCAAACTGAGAATATGGCAGTCTGGCATCCTAAAGAACCATCTTGAGAAACTAAAGAATTCAGGCTTCTTTCATATCAAGTGAAGTAGGAAATGAGATGGGGCAAGAAGTGATTGAAGACCTCAGACAACTGGGTTCCAGCAGGGGTCTGAGGAATATTGTGAAACTTCTTTGTTCTTAGTCTGTTGACCCTAATTGATGTGAGTTTGGGCATGAAGTTCCTGCAAATCTTTGATGAACAGTGAGTATTTTTGTACATCTCTTATCTTCTTGAGAGAGACACTTTCTGGTAAGGGCCTGTTTTAGTAAAACTCAAGCTGCAAGTAGAATTCCTCTAGTGATTAGCATGTCTAAATGCACGACTTAGCAGAAGCTATTAACCTGAAGGCCATGAAAACAAAGCAGACTTGAAGTCAGAGAGGATGAGCATCTTACTCTGTTACATTATTATTTGCTAACAATAATCCCAATTTAATCATGCATTTTTCAACACTGCCTAAATATATATTGGTTTATCCTCACTTGAGAAAAATTCTTTAATTTATACTTCAATATATACATATACTAACCCAAATTTCCTTTATTCTTACATCTTATGAAGAAGGAAAATGTTATTCACTAGGAACATATCAAATGTCAAATAATGTAATAAAAACTCACCAAATGTATCTAATTTACTTCTTGCAAAACCCATGTATTATATTCCCATGTTACAAATAAAGAAACAGACTTAAGAGGTAAAATCACCTGTCCCAAATCACATAGCCAGTGACAAAGTCAGGATTCAGAATGAAACCTGCCTTTCTCCTTTTTGGGCCTCCCGCCATACACCACTTTGCTAAGAACAGCTCACTATATGATATGTGACAACAATCTGCCAATTTAATACTTAGTTTATGGAAAGATGACAATAAATAGTTAGGGACTACAATTGGGCATTTCCACAGTGACATCCACCTGGCTGCATCTTTTCAATATGTTTCATATAAGGGGATGAGCCATCCTCAAGATATGGTCCATTCTAAGGCCACTCTAGGAGATTAAGTGGCCTGGCAAGAGGTCCAAGAGTACCCACACAATCCTAATCTCCTCTCTTTTGATTATAACTGGACCAATTATAATTTATGCTAACCCTAGTAATGTTCTGCAGCCTCTAAATATTTGTTGGCTAAAAATAAATAAGTGGAAACATTATAAAGTCCTCAATCCCACAGTTGACTCGAAAGAGAAACACATCTCAGCTAACAAATCCAGAGGGAAATAAACACCCAAGGCCAGCCTTTCTTACGCAAGGACAGTTTCTTTGCAGAGTTCCCAAATCTTGATTACAACATATCTTTGAGTCCTTGGTGATGTTAAAGATCTTGTCTTTGGACTAGAATTCATAATCCCGATTTGCCTAATAACTGTGCAGGCCCCCAAATCACCTTCAAAATCAAAGCGTATTCTTTGCATTTGACAATTAGGAAATCGCTGATGCTCAAGAAAAAAATATTGTTAGGAGAAGCTCACTTTAGAGCACTTACTCAGGGTAGAAGTGAAGGTCTGAGGTCCCTTGTGAATAGGAATAGGTCTGAACATCAGAGAAGAGTTACGCTTAACTGACTAATTTAGAAACTTCAGTCTCTAAAATGAGGAGGTTCTTGTAAAACTAAACAGTGCCCCTGGGGTGAATGGGCAGTTTAACACACACTTCAGAGACCCACTCTCCTCTTTCTCTTTAGGTCTCAGGTTATCTCAGAGTTTATGGCTTTCATTTCTACGGCAGATCACAGAGACAGCAGAATAATCAGTGAGATAGTTTTCTCTCTAATTCTGACACGGATCTGATTCATTCTTTAAGATTCAGCTTCAAAGTAAATTTCTCTGAATTGTCTCTCAATTCTCAAAGAAGATGATGCAAAATGTTGTAAAAGATTATGAATTTTGGATACAGATCATATGCTGACTTGCTGGTGACATTGGGCACATGACTTAATTTCTCCAAGCTTCAGATAGCTCTGATGATGTTCCTCACCCAAGCAGATTTGTATGAGATGCAGTATTTCTCATTCTGTGACTCGCTTATTTCACTTAACATGGTGTCCTTGTACTTGGTACTTGGTCCATAGATGTTAGCTCCCTTTCTCTTACTGCATCTCCACTGTAACTATACCATTATTAGCACACTTTGGACTTTGCCTCGTAGTAGGGTTTGAATATACATGACTTGTCTTCTCTTCTATAATTCAAACTGCTTTTTAAGAAGCAGAGATGTGCATTTTTGTGGGCTCGGTGTACCTTATACAGCATGTGTTCAGTGCATGCTCTTTGCAAAGAATTAAATTATTTCTTATTCATGGAAAAGAAATAAATCTTGCTTCAAAAAGCAAAGAAGACAATCATTAATATAGACATTTCTCTAAGAAGATATACAAATAGCCAAAGTTTACATTAAAAAAATTCAAAACATCACTAAGCATCAGGGAAATGCAAATAAAAACCACAATGAAATCATGTCACACTTGTTAGGATGGCTATTAAATAAAAGAAAAGAAAAGATAAAGATAGGGAGAGGAAGGAAGAAAGGCAGGGAGAGATAGAAAAAGAAGAAAAAGAAAGGAAGGAAGGAAGGAAGGAAGGAAAGGAAGAAAGAAAGAAAGAAAGAAAGAAAGAAGGAAAGAAAGAAGGAAAGAAAGAAAGAAAGAAAAAGAAAGAAAGAAAGAAAGAAAGAAAGAAAGAAAGAAAGAAAGAAAGAAAGGAAGGAAGGAAGGAAGGAAGGAAGGAAGGAAGGAAGAAAGAAAGGAAAAAGAGAAAGGAAGGGAGGGAGGGAAGAAAAAAGTGCTGACAAGAATGTAGAGAAATTGAAACCCCTGTGCACTGTTTGTGTGAATATAAAATGGTGAAATTACTAGAAAAAACAGTATGGAGTTTCCTTAAAAATTAAAAGTAGAACTGCCATATGATCTAGCAATCTGGATATTCATCAAAAAAAAAGAAAGAAAAAGAAAAAGAAACAAAATCTCTAAGAGATATTTGCACACCAATATTCATTGTAGCATTACAATAGCCAAGAAGTGGAGACAAATGTCCACTGACAAATGAATGGATAAAGAAAACATAGTATGTACATACAATGGAGTATTACTCAAATTTAAAATAAGAAGGAACTCTTGGGGTATGCTACATGATAAAACTTGAGGATATCATGTTAAGTGAAATAAGCCAGTCACAGGACAAATATCACATGATATCATTTATTTGAGATAGCTAAAGTAATCAAACTCATAAAACAGAAAATAGATTGCTGATTGTCAGGAACAGGGGAGAAAGAAATGGGGAGTTGCTGTTCAAATGGATATAGAGTTTCAGTCATGCAAGATGAAAAATCTCTAGAGATCTGCTATACAATAATGTGCATATAGTAAATACCACCGCACTGAACACTTAAAATTTTAAGAGGGTAGATTCCACATTATGTGTTTTTAGCACAATAAAAAATAATAATTTTTAATAATTTATTGCTAGTACTGATGGTTTGTAAATTGTCTTACATTTAGTACTCTCTTTTAAAAACAATCTTGAAAGAATGAAAATATTTTTACAGCCTTGCTCCTTTAGTACCCTGGGACTAATTCTCTGACCAGAACCTGCCTCTAGAACGGTGGTTCTTTACCTGAGTATCACAACAGTTCAAACAGAAGGTGTGCCAAAAGTAAAATCATATATAGTGGAAGAACTCAAGCAAAGGAGGCAAATCCCAATCTCGTCTCTTACTGGCTTTTTCCTTTGAGCAAATTATCTGGGCTTTGGGTGCCTTTATTTACTTAGATGTAAAATAAAGATAATAATAATGCTTTCCTCATAGCATTAGTATTATGATTAAATGAGATAATACATCTAAAGCACCTAGCTCAGTCAATAAAACCATTACTGTTAATTTGTACTCACAGTAAGTAAAGAACTCAGATGCAAATAATTATTTGTGTTTTTGTGTGCATGTAATTGGCTTGTTTTATACAGGTTAAACCTGTAAAAAGCATGATCCTTGCTTTTCTACTACTGTTCAAATAACTATTTCATTATGTATTTATTTTGTCAAGTTCACATTTATTTTCAAAGTGGGTCACTTTAATCTTTTCATCTATAAATTATGAACTCTTTTAAGACAAATTATATGTGTTTTTTTTTCTTTTCTTATATCCTTTCCTCATTTTACCCCAAAATCTAGTGGAGTAGATTGTCTATTGCAGGCTCTCAGTAACATTTTTTTGAATGAATGAATAAATATTCATAATTTTTTTGAAAAAAAAAAGTACTGCAAGTATATCAGCAGAAGAGAACAGAACTTACTTCTTCTCCAAGCATGTCAAATTCTGCATACTTTAACTGGAATATTCATGCAAACATTTGCCTTCTGAGGAAGCTATTGGTGGAAAAGTTTCTATTTTGTATAACTATACAGTCAGGAGGATTATAAGAGGACTGGAAGTTTATATTATGATTTCTATGTCCATAAAATAGGAAATTAAATGCAAATTGACCCAGAAAATTGACTATTGAGGACTCAGGCCACAGTCTTCTCATTTCTGTACTCGGCCGCATTTCATGAAGATCCCTCACTTCTCTGCGGCAGAGACAGCAGCTAATGTAACAGCTTTCAGGGGACCTCCGAGTATTTTTGTCTATTGGGAAAGAAATACATTAGCACTGACTCCATAATTGCCTCTCCCCACCTCTCCTCTAGAAATTACACACACACACACACACACACACACACACGTTTTTATATACTCAGACAAGGAACCCTTGCAAAGTCTGACTGACCACCAGGGGGCCACCAAGAGAATGGACAAGCCTAGAACAAACTACTGCCTAAAATATGCTTCTCATTCTGTCAAGGAAACAATTGTGTGAATACTAGAATATGAAAAATATTGCTTTTCAGAAACTGGAATCTTTGTTTAAATGACAGTACTATAGGTGCAAAAAAAGTCATTCTGTCAGTAAAATACAATGTAGCCCAAGAATTTAGATTCAATACATTTTCATTCACTAACTAAATTGAAATTATCATTTCACTCCAACAGCAACTGGGTATTTTATGATTTTAAGAAATGATTATTAAGTCTCGATGAGAGAAATGGTATTTTAGATAGTTTTTTAAGACTTTAACCTTTAGAAATATATTTTAATTATTTATGGATAAAAATAAGATAATTTTACAATTCGCTTCAAAATATTTCAAGAAATAAAAAGTATATGAAAAATAGATAAAAGAAATACGGCTATGTGCCTTATATAATAATCCAAACAACACAAAATATTTTGCATAATATATGTATACTCATGCAATATAACTTTATATTTAAATGACATAGATGGATGACCAAAGAGAGATAATAATAAACCTCAACTGTAAATAATATCTAGATTTGTAAGATAGGGTTACAGATAATTTTTATATTCTTTAAGTTCTTTTTGCATTTTGCATAACAAATACATGTGAGTAATATAACCATAAAGACACTATAAACACAAAGTGTTCAAAAAGTATAAGTATTTAGAGACATTAAAAATTGTATAAAGGTGAATATATATATACATAGCTACATCCCATTTTCCTTTGATATGTTATAGAGTGTAGCCATATCAAACCACTATTAGAATTTAGTGATGGGTTAGATGTTTCATATGTAAAATATAGTCAAATTCCTTCTTTTCTCCAGAGTATTTACACCTTAAGGTTTTCTTAGAATAGTGGTTTTCAACCAAAGATGCCTCCCACTGAGGGCATATTTGGCCATGTTTGGCAACATATTTAGTTATCACAGCTTTGTGGGGGTGGCATGTTAAAGGCATCTCGTAAGTTGAGGCCAAGGATGCTGCAAAACATCCTACAATGTACAGGATAGCCTGCACAATACAGAATTTTCCAGAACAAATTATCAGTAGCACCAAAGAAACCCTGCCATAGAGTCATATTATTTCAGAGATGGAAGCAGTCTTAGTTTTACACAATACCTCCATATTTAAGATCAAAAAACTAGAAATAGCTTTTTTGTTCCTCAATAAGTATAGAGTCAAATACTATCTGCTAGTAAATTAGACTTGAATCAAGGAAAATCCTGTATAAAACAGCTCACTGTAAACAGTTCTAAGATTTGTGTTTTGTGGGATCTAGAGTCCTCCTCTGAGAAGATTCTAAACTCTAAGATACTAGTATGGTTAGTTTGGGCCTATCCCTTGCACAAAGTAAGAGCTCAGCAAATCTATTGAAATTAATCTAGACAGAACTTATTACAAGAAGAAACTTCATCTTTACTTCAGAACTTGGCTCAAAATTTGTTGTCCAGTTAGACTTGTTGAAAGAGATTTTGCTCAGATTTGTTATGAATGTCCATGGCCATTTGTAAACATGAGAGATCAATTCAGAGACCAATTTTTCAGCAGTTTTAAATTGAACTCTCCCAGTATCTTTGAGATAACACAGAGCCTCCACAGAGTTGTACATTAGAGTAAAATTAACAAGGTTAACCTACTGTATTAATATTAGAGAAATTATATAAGCATTTCCAAACCACAGTACTACCAACAATCATAAAAGATATACAGTTTTAATACATTAGTTATTTATGTATGCATTTGAAATAATCTGTCATGTAAAAAATTAAGTCCAAAACATCTCCATAGATCGATGGATCTGAGAATGGAACTTCAATGGCTACCAGCATCACAAAAATAGAGATGATCAAGCATTCCATGTCCCCAGTTTGAGGAATGCATCACACTCATGTTAGCCCCTGTGCTCCCCATTAAAAAAAAAAAGCACCTTGAGTCTAATTAAGTCTCTATCTAACTATTCACATAAAATCCAGACGATGAAAAACTTTATGGATCAAATTACTGATGTTCTTCCATAAATGAGTTTGAAAAAAAAATGTTTCAAAAGGAGTAAAAATGGAAAAAATGTTTAGATAAAAAGACTTAAACTGGTGTTTAGGAATGTCCACTTGGGTGATAAAACTACTATAAAGAAATGAAAGAAAGTAATTAAAGTCCAGGAGAGTGGTTTTATTTAAGAAGAGAACTGTGATCGAGACGTGGAGGAAACGTGGAGGGTCTTTTAGGTTATTATCAAAAGTCTGTTTCTTAATCTGAGTGATAGATGCAGCATAATAGTCCATTAAGTTCTACATGTGTTTTATGCAGTCTCCTGTATATTTTATAATACATATTTTTAAAATTTTATACTAAATATTTTACTAAGTTTTATTTTATGATAAAAAATTATTTTATATAAGCAAACCACTTATGGTCTAACATATGCTTAAGCATCTCAGGTAATCTTACACATAAAATTGAGAGAATGACATACAAAAGTCATATGCAGTGCCCATGGTGCCATAGGGTAGGCATCGCCCACTCAGATGACAACTTGGAGGCAGAGTTTGAGTTGAATGTTCTTCAGCCATACTTTCAACACACATCCTTTGCCTCACTTTCACACTCTTACCACTTTAACTGGCACAGCTGAAAAAAACTTACTCTCTAATATAAAAGGTAGGTATTTCCATAGTTGTAGTGCTTAATCACTATTTCTACGACAGTTTACTACCATTGGAAACTCATATCTCTAATCCATCATGTGTAATAAGTATTGAATGTTTACAAAAAATACATTAACATTTTATTGAATATACACAGTAAAATGGGTGACATTTCAAATGTCCTAATGACTTGTCATTTGCTGAAATTATTTAGATCAGTTACTCTGATTGTGTTGTTCATTTGTAGCCAATTCTCAGTTATCCACATGTAACTTATCCACATGAAATGTTACATTAAAATTCACATCAACTGTCATTGCTTCTGGTCTACAGATATGAGTCCATAGGGGCACTTTAGAAAGCATTTGCTCCAGTGCACAGATAAGGAAAAGAAGACTCAAGACTTGGCCAAGGTCAGTCATCTGATAAATGGTTAAAAAAAAATGAAACTAGAATCCAGGTTTTCTTGATGCCAGGACCAACATTCTTGCCAAAAGCTCCTTTTGAACAGTATATACACTAATGCTCTTTTTCAGGTTTTAAGGTTGTAAGCAGTTTTTAGTGATATTTGCATCACACAAGTTATTTGTGACTCAGAAATATTATCACTACTCTGTGGAGGAAGACTGTTCTTCAGTGGAAAAGGTCACACTGTCTATAAGCGCACCTCTCTCCATTTTTAACTTTTGATTCTATGGAAGCTATTTTACAGTTCTGGAAACTCTGGATAATTGATAGCAATGCAGATAAATCTTGTCTATAGACACGTAAGTCCTGTGTGGTGGGCTTTTGATTGTTCTCCTTCCTTCTCCATGAAAGAGGCAGTTTTGCCTCCATTTTCACATTCATTTTGTTATTCCTAACCTGTAAGTGTGTCTTTTCTTTGGATTCTCTTTTGAACTTATTCGGGCATCTGCTTGGTTCCCTCATTGACTAATGAGTTAAATAAAATTTAACACATTTTTATTTTTGTATATGTATCAAAGTCATGATTTTCCTGTTTTTTTAAAAGATTATCTTTCAACAATTACTGCTACTATAACAATTTCTACTACCAGATATACTGATACAACTGAATTAAATGGAAGTTTTGTGTTATCAGAGTTTTACCATATTTTTCAAATTTGGCTAATATTTTACTTGCACTAACTCATGCAATCTTCACAAAAATCCTAAGAAGCAAGTAAATCCTTCTATTAACCTCTTTTACAAATGAAGAACCTGAGACACAGAGAAGCCAATTCACTTGCACATGGTAACACAGTTTAGTGTCATGCCTCAATCTTGATGCCCAGTTGTACCTGACTCCAGAACTATGCTTTCGGTTATAACACTGTATTGATTGTCATCCCAACACCTCTTAAGTCAAATTATACCCTCGCTTGGAGAAAGGAAGCAGAAACATTAACTATAAAGAAGTTGGACAACTCAAGTTAAGCTGATGTCTTGTACCAATTTATTATATGACTGTCTTTATATCTACCCTGAAATATGAACCTAAATCTGGGTGGAGGCAAGAAGGAAAGAAAAATCAGCACAAGGTCAGGACAATGAGGTTGAATCTATTTAACTCTTTCAAAGTTAATTCATTATATTTCAATCATTATATTTAAATAATTTTGAATACCTAAGGTATAAAAACTCTAAAATAATAAGGTGCAAATATGCAAGAAAATAATATTCTTTATGTGGCAATAGAAAAAATTTTAGAATTTTTTTCTAGAAGTTTTACTATTTTCTCATTTTTTTTCATTATTGTGAAAATTTATAATTACACAATATCACCAAATCCAATAAAATATAACTAAATTGTATACAGATACACTTTTATGTATCCAAGAGAGTTACTTTCTAAAGGGTATCTGTAAATATTTTCATGCAATAAAATGGAGCTTTCTGACCTTATCATTTACCCTTGTGCATTGCCCATCTTTTGGCTTTTTCCTTTGCATTTCTGAATCTTACCAAATTTTTCCATCTTCTAGATTACCATGGCATTTTTTTTTATATTTTTCTCTTTCAGAATTAATCATATTCCACCTTTATTTATAATCGGGGTCATTTTTTTTCCTGAATTTGTGCCTACAGAGGCACTAAAGAGAACTGAAAAGTTATGTGATAGCTTCAAGTTATAGTTTCAAGTTTTCTGGGTCCCCTACATATCTACTAATAGAAACATTCCATCATTGAGAATGTGTACCTCTAATTTGTCAGAGCCTAATCTTGAGATAATGAGAAATTCAAATCCTCAAATGGGTTAGTCATAAAAAAAAAATGATGAGAGACACTAATGCTACCTTTATCCTTTGTTTCTCAGACTCATGTGTTCTAGTTGTTGAGTCAACACATGTCAGTCAACAGGTTCAACATACATCTCACATTCCGCATACCTATCTTCTCAATCTCATATCCCATTGTTCATCAAGTGTTACATATTTTGCCTCCTAAATATTTTCACTCTTGACTCCAGTACCACTGCCTTATTTCAAGTGGTATCTGGATTTTACAATGCCTGGATTGTACAATGCTTCCTAATAGTCCTTTTCCTTCTTGTTTCTCATCCATTTTAAGTGCTGCCAATAAGTATAAACCAAATGAGATGTCCTTCACCTCCAACCTAGTTCTAGATCTGCATTTGAACCTGCTTCTAATTTCTTTTAGCTTTTTACTGCATTACTCATTATCCCACCCACAGCTTCAGCTGGCTCTTCAAACTTGACCACTGGCGTTCCTTTCTGCTTACTTTGATGACATTCAAATCCTTCTTGTGGCTACACTGTTTCAAATCCTACCTCTGCCTCAAACTATCCTGGTCTAGTCTAGACCTGGACAAGGACCACTAGTCTGGACTGGACTACTATGGACAATTTTCTTGCCAAATGTGTCCTGGCCTGCCAAGAAGGATCTGGACACCTCTTACCACTGAGCAGGCTAATGGTTGCTGTATATATTCCATTTTCTCTGCCTAATGTTCTTCCATGCTTCCTACTGGCAGGATCACTAGTTAATAATCAGCTTACATATTGTTTTCTCTAGAAAGCCTCCCTTATGCATAATAAAAATATTAAGTTTATCCTATAGTACTTGACACATATTCAGTTATATACTACCTGTCACATTAATAATAATACAATGACACAATAGCACAAGATTTATTAAATGTGTATTATATGCTTGTCTTAGTGTTAATCATGGTCTATGTGAATCAATCAAATAATGGGTTTCTTAAGAAGAGCCTGTTTTCTTCTTGTTCAATATGTAACATATAGTTCAATTCAAGTCTTCATGATTGGTGTTCATAAATAATTACTGAACTTAATCAAATTCTATTGTTTGTGACACACTCGGTTTTTCATCTTTCTTCTACATGGTTAAAAAAATAATAATTCTTTCACATTAAGTCACTTAACACATTAAAATTTCAAACTGAATTCTTGCCTCGAATTCCAAACAACTGGCATTAGTCTCTCATAACGATCCCATTGACCCTGATTGTAGCTTTTGTCTCAACAATAACAGCTTCCAGAGCACAGAAAAATACTTTCAAATTTGTTGTTCCAATAGGCATTGGTGGAGGCGAGGGCAAAGGAGAGCAGGCAAATGCCTCATCATGCTTGGCACATGGAGTGTTTGCTGTACTTTGTTATGTATGCCAGAGCCTCTGTTTAACTGAATTAAGGATTAAAGTACTGAACAAGAAAAAAGTTGCTCAACTCCCTGGGTAGGTGGGTCTCATTCAGTACTTGACAGATAGCTCTGTCATTTGAATATGATCTGTGCTTATTGGGAAATCTCTGTATATCCTGTGCGTGAAGTCTTTTCTGCTAACCAAAGTTGAAAACATTTAGTAGTCTGCTCATGGGAAACTGAGAGTCTGCCTTGCCTCCAGGCATTGAAGCCTGAAACAAATTAAGTTTCCATCTCTCTCTTGGCTTTTGGGTTCTAACAATCTCAAAAGCAGTCTAGTAAACAGACGGACAAGACTCCACTTGAGTGCAGCCTTATTTATAATCTAAAGCCAAGGACTTTATGGAATTACAGACCAGGCTGGAGCATGTTAGATCTATAGTAAAGAATCAAAGAATTGCAATTTAGAGGCAAGGGTAGGGCAAGATAGTGCTGCTGAATGAAAATGGATGCAATTTTCAACATGTCTTGATGTGAGAATGAGGTCAGAAAAGCTACAGAGTGTTCAGAAAGAGATCTGTGTCACAGCAGAGTGGCAGTGGGCCTATGTAAATTAAAGATCTAAGCCAATGTGGAAAGCACATTTTCAACAAGCAAATATGCCATTTAAGGAGACTAATTGCTAAAGCAGCCTCATTGCCTAATAAGAGCCTAGTCAATCATTCAACAAATATTTACTGCCTGGCTTTGGAACTGGCACTGCAATACCTGTAATGCAATGGTGAGCCATAACACCTGCCCCAGGGGTCCAATAGTTTTATGAAGAACACTAACAAAAAACAAATATAAAGAGTTTTTTTTAAATTCTACTATTTTTAATAAGAGCCTGAAAGAAACAAATAAGTGCTGTTCTGTTTCTATTAATACAGTTATTTGGGCAAAGTGTGCAAAGATATTTCTCTGCTGATCTATATCTGTAAAGTGCTGCACACACACACACACACACACACACACACACACACACCCCTAAACTTTGTGATATATCATCTGAGGTCTGTTGCAACCATAAGTTTAGACTGCTTTGGACTTTCTCATCATTCGGCGTGGGAGCCTGGAGGGTCTCAATTTTATTTTTGAAGGACACAACTTCCTATTAAAATATGGCTCTACCTTTAGAGTTTACAAGTTTAAGTTGTCTGGATCAAGATGATATAAATCACATAAAGTAAATGACTGACTAGTTTTTCTATTTCATTTAGTCCATGTAGTCACAGATTCTGATTGCTTATTATCAGTAATGATTATAATGTCACCTTCACACAGACTGCAGTAACTCTGCTAATAGGCTGAAAGAAAAAAAAAATCTATATAGAAAAAAAGAATTGTAGTGGATCTGATGCAAAGTTATAAGAAACAAAATCATCATTAAAAGATAAAAACCTAATAGTATCACATAACAGAATCAAACCCCGCTGACAGAATGATTCATACGTTATGTTAAAGAAATGTTCTCTCTCTCAAGGAGAACATTTCTACCCATCCTCTCTTCTACAACAAAATCCTAATAAAATCTGGATTTAGAAGCTTCAGGTGCCCAACTGTATATTATATATCTTGTGATTGTTCATGAGTATCCTCATGACATTAGATTGTAAACCCTGCAACACAAAAATTTATTCAAATGCTCGTTTTCCTGTGTCATAAGCATGTACAATCAAATTCATTGTGCCTTTCATTTCTTCAGCTAGAAAAATTGAACAAATAAAATCAACACTGACGTTTTAGATTTTTCTTTGCTCTTTTGCTTAGTTTTAAATGAACCTGTGGTATACAGATTTGAATTAATTCATGGATCATGCCACACTATCAATACTGATCCCTGAGTGACCTCTTTTATTTTAATTAGTTATTCATTCATTCATTTTAATAACTAATAAACATTTGTAAACCCAACATCCAGGACAACACCTAGAACAGATCTCCTGCCTTCGGCTCCAACCTCAGTTATCCATCATATAGTCTTTTGTATTTGTATTTCCTTGTTTTTAAATAATAGTTTTATTCCATGTAGTATATGCATAAGCAATGTTTTTATATTGAACTGTTACATCACTTTTTTAAAAAGGTTATAATATGGACAACTTCAGAGATTTTTTTTGTCATTCAACAATAGCTATGATTCATCCATGTTGTATATAGTCATGGTTCATTCATTTTCACCAGTGTAATATCACATTTATGAGTGATTCTTTTTATCTAGTCTCCCTTGATGGTTACTTACATTTTATAAAAAATGTTCACTTTCTTTTCTTTTTGTTATTATGAACAGTGTAGCTATAAAAATTCCTATACGTGTTTCCTGATGCACATAAGCAAGCATTACTTGAATTTCTATATAGGAGAGGGACTGATAAGTTATATAATTTATGAATTTTATTTTCACAAGATAATGCCAAATTGTTTTCCAAAGTGGTTGTACCATTTTATTCTCTTACCAACAATGTGCGAGACATCATTGATCTACATTTTGCTAATGATTGGTATTATCAAACTTTTAATTATTTCAAGCAAATATATGTAAAATAACATTTCCTTGCAGTCATGATTTACAGTAACCTGATTACTAATTAAGTTAGATATCTTGTTGTCTAATGGCTTTCCAAAAATTTATTAGACAGTGTTGGACTAAGCAGTCTAATAGCTGGTAATTGTTTCTGGGTAGAAAAAGTGTTTCTAGCCAGATATTCTCTAATTAGTTTACAGAATATTAGCTTTTTCATAAGCAATAAATTTATAGATATTTTATTCATATTATTTGACCTGTGTGGCTGATCTATTTGCCTCTGCTTTGTATTTATAGTGTCAACACCTAATAACCAAAATTCCAGAGTAAAAGTTGGTGAATCTCAAAGGCAAGGGATGTTCTCTGAATGTTGCTGATCTTTTCATTTATATAAGGAAGTTATTTCCAACTTGTTGTGAATTATGTGAATTATGGATTTGAATTACATTAGATCTAGAATCTACTTTTTTAGGTGGGTGTAGAATTTACTTCTATGTCTTCAAATATATCTATACTTCTTTGGGAACTGAAATATATAGATCAACATTAAAGATCTTGCAAAAGATAATTTCATATTTCTTTCCCATTATATAGGGATTTTTTTTGATTCTTAGAAGACATAATTTGTAAAAGAACTTGAGTAGTCTAAAAACTCTTTAGGAAGCTATAAACCACTCTTTTACTAACATTGTCATACTTAGGAGTAGCAGGAAACATCTACAATTCACTTCATGAACTTCATTATGGAAATACCAATTATTCCCCACCCTGTCCAAAGTGTCACAGGGGATGGTCTGATATGTTGCAGTTTTGTTCTTTCCTTGGGTATCCAATATCAACAAACTCTCTTACTTTTGTTAGATATCAGAAAAAGTAGAGCAGGAAGTAAGAAGAGAGTTTAAAAGTCAGAATCATAGAATCATGAGAGATAAGTAGTCAACAGATAAGTAGGAATGCCACTTTGCTTAATGGCTTGTGACACCTCTCCAGGTAAAGTGATAATATATTTATATCTTGGGTGATAATATGGTCCTACTAGTGAGAACTGTAAAAATCATGTAGCCAAAACTCAATAAAAAGTTTCTAAAAATAAAACAATTTTTCTTTTTGTAATGAGAATTTGCCATTGTTTTTGGCAAAAAGTACTGATAGATTTGTTTGGGGAAGTCATTTCAAATGTATTTTGCTATGAACTGATCAATATAGGAATTTTTTTTATTGTTTTTCAGGAGGGAAAAAGAATATTCCAGTTGTAAATAATATCTCCTCACAAATTTACTTTAAGTCAATTTGAACAATAATTAATCCTTACATTTCTTACATCTTTCATTCTTTTTTAACAGCCAAACAAAAGTAAGTCAATCTGTATCATTTTGTTGAATGTCTTAATTTCTCAATTTTAACTAATATAGACTTTTGTGATTATTTCTAGTATAATTGTATTGCCATCCATAAAAAGAAATTTAACCCTTTTATAGATTGAATAATTTCTGCAAATTTATTATAATATATATTTCCATTTAAAATGTCCACTAATAATGTGCAACTTGTTTTAAAGCTTTTTAAAATATATATAACATGTCCATTCGATACAGGGAATCATGCACAATGGTGCCAGAGTGGTAAATGACTGGAAGAGAAAAAAACCATATTAGAGTACAAGTAGTTGGTCATAGTTACAAATGGAACTTTGACAATGGAGCAGTATCTTGTAATCATTATTCAAAATACTTATAGTAAAATCACATCGGAAAAATAGAACAAATTTCTCACACACAGTATGTGGGGAAGTATGCAGCAGGAAGTCAGTAAATTCTGTCTTTGAGTTAAAGGATATATCCATTAGCTTACTACTCTCCAGGGTAAAACTCTGGCACGTTTTAACTAATCAACTAACGAATATTTATTGAGTGTCTACCATGTGCCTAGTATTTTGAGAGAAGCAAACAAATCTTATCTTTAAAGAAATAATTCATGTGAAAAAGAAAACCTTGTAAGTATACAGTTAATAGAGTTGGTTCTTTTTTAATTTTGTACATTCTCTTTTTTTATTATTTAGTCATTCGACAAATATAATTTATCATGCGGTTAATGCAAAAAGTGCCAGGAAGCCCTGTAAAAGATAGAAACATAAATTATATAATTTTTCTCTTTTTAAAAACATTTAAAGTTTACTAGGGAAGGTAACTATATGCATACAATTAACCACAATGAAAGCACTGAGTTTGAGGATAGATAAAATGAGTTGATTTATTTAAAATATTCAGAACACAATGATGGACACAGGGGAGAGGGAGGATTGGATGAAGGTACAAACTTCCAGTTATAAGCTAAGTAAGTACTAGAGATTTAATGTACATGATGACTATAATTAACACTGCTATATGATATATTTGAAAGTTAAAGAGTAAATCCTCAAAGTTCTCATTATAAAGAAAATAACATTAATTTTTTTATCTATATGAGATGATAGAATTTAACTAAGCTTATTCTAGTAATCATTTCATAATATATATAAGTCAAATCATTATTCTGCATACCTTAAACTTTACAGTGCTATATATCTTATATCACAATATAAATAGAAAAAATAAATAAAAATAAAGTAATACATTTTCATATGAAATCAAAAAATAAAAATAAAATACTCAAAACAGTGCTTGACATATAGAAAAAAACTCACAAGTTATTATTATTATCATTTTACTAGTATTATTAGAGCTGGATCTATATGAATGTACAAGAGTGTATCAAATGGAGAAGAGAGAAAAAGTCATGGCTTCTACCAACACATTATATCTTTAACTCTGCATATGTGTATAACCTTCATCTCTGTCCTAAATTTCAGATCTATATTCTTAACTTTTTACGACCCCTCCTTTTGGATGACAGAATACAGGCAATAGTTGAAGGAGAGGCAAGAAATTGATTAGACTATTAACAGAGTATATAGAGAGAAGACCAAGGATATAACTTTGAAGATTCTCTAAATTTCAAGGACAATAAAAGAAAGAAAAATCAAAGAAGAAAACAGAGCTAGAGCATTCAAAGGAGTGAAATATCGCAGATACCAAAGTGAAGACAGAGTCTTTATGGCAAAATGGAGACATTTATACAATCAGAGTGCTTCTGCATGTTACAGGTGGAGTTTTGTGTTTGTTTTTGTTTGTTTTTGTTATTTTGATGTACACCCAAACATAAGTGTGATATTTTCTAAAAGTTTCTGCAGTTCAAGCATGTACAATAATAAAGTACCTTTTTACCCCAACCTCTCTTAAAATCCCTCTTAAAACATTCAATTATTTGTGAAACGTGTGGCATTAATTTAGATACACTTCTCATCAACACCAGCAGCTATCATATAGTGATTTAAAATTTGCAAACAAAATTAACAGCTGATGAGGGTATTACTGCTTATATTGCAGAGGTGTGCCATCTGTTTAAACAGTGCAATTTGCAAAATTTCTTAGATGACATATCTCATGACCATTTTCTATGTGGGGTTCATGACAAATCCTTCTAACAGTAACCTTGGTGAAATCAAATTTGGCAATTATTATAGTTTCGAAAAAGCTCCTATCCAATGATATGATATTGCTATATATCACAGAAATTAAAAAAAAAAATAATATCATATAAATATGCACAACATACAAACAGAATTCTGATTCTGAGGGCTGCGAAAGTAAAATCACATAACCAGAGATATTTTAAATACATGGTCTCCATGCTCAGCTATTGCCAGGCTGTATTTCCCTGTGCTCATCACTTTTTCCTTTCATATTTCCTTCAAAAGCTGTATTTCAAAATTTCTCTTCTTCCTAAGACCCAGACTTGATGTCTCCCTCCTTCACTCTTATGGACATATTCTACTTGATCCAGAAGACAAGACCACAAAACAGCAGTTCTTCCCATGTTTGTCTCTTAGTGCCTAGAGTGTATTTTATCCATCTGAATCTTTTCAGCATTTCCTCCTTTCTAAGTGAAAGAGGATTTCTTCTTTCTATTTAAAGTGTCTTTCCTGTGAATTCCGATTTCTCCTCAGGGACTTTTTCACTAGTTACCCTTCATTTTCCTCTCCTCCTTCTTTTTCCTCTTCTTTCTCTTTTTTCTCTCTGTTTCTTTCTCTTAATCATCCTCTCCCTCATCCTCTTCTTTTTCCTCTTCTTTCTCTTGGATATTGCCCTAAAATTGATACACATTATTATGTATATATGGAGAGCTAAGTCTCTTCAGTCTTGAATTTTAAAAATGCCTCTCTGTGACTCCATACTCCTCTGTACCTCAACTTTTTTACTGCCAAACTCCTTGAAGAATCTCCTGCTACATGCTATATCTACTTCCTAATAAGAATTTTTTTCTTTACTCCGATGTAATCTGTCCTCCCCACTTCCCGAATCCACTGGACCTATTCTTGCAAGTCACGGAGAACTTTTGTATCTCTAAAGACAATGGATAATTCTCAATTCTTGTCTGACAGAACTGTTTGCAGCATTTGATCCATTTATTAGTAACTCCCCATTCTGAAAACTCCTCTCTGTGTCTCTGAAACACCATGCCTTTAAGTATGTTATCTTCATAGATAATAGGCCCTCTTATCTTTCATTTGAGTTGACTTTCTTCTCCCATCTTGGTCTAACTGATGCCCTAGTTCCAGAAAACATAGAAGAGACTCAATAATTCTATTTCATACTTGAATAGAGCTGCCAATATATTTAACGTCCTTCTATCACAACTGTTAAGCTCTAAATTCTTGCCTTTAAGAAAGGCATCTAAACAATACATGACAGACCCCCTAGCCAGGGAAAGATATAGAAAAGAATGTAGGAATATATCTGTGTTCTGTAACTACTGATGTTGAATTAGATGTTGAATTAATGAATTAGATGTTGACAGACCAATATTTAAACATAATTAATTACTATTAAGTAATTATATTGTGCTACTTGTTTGGCTCTTCATTCGAGATCAATAGTGATAAAATGATGAGAAAGTACAGTGCAATTATGGGCCCTTATAACACGTAATTGTTATGATTGGCATATGGGGTTCAAAGCAAAACGTAGTGGGAGGTAAAGATGGACAGGTAGAAAGTAGCTTAATGATAAAGAGCCATGTATGTTATCTGAAGACAGACAATAGATGGATGGATTATAAACAAATAAAAAATGTAAGGAAGTTGTAAAAAGACATACTTCTAGATGAGGGATAATAGAGGGACAGTCCTACCACTCTTCCAGAAATAAATAGGACTATAAGGTAAATTATATTATTTAGATAAAATCCTAGAAACACCCAAACTTGTAAAGCTGACTTAAGAAGACACAGAAGATGTAACTAGAAATATAACAAGTAAAGAGATTGAATTAGTAATCAAATAACTTATCAAAAATTAAAGCTCAGGTCTACATGGCTTCACTGGTGAATTAAACCAAATATTTAAAAATTAGTACCAAAAAACTCTTCCAAAACACTAAAGAGGAGGGAAAACATCCCAACTCTTTTTATGAGGTTAGTATTACAGTGATATTGAAACCAGATAAACACATTACAAAAAAAAAAAAAAAAGAAAGAAAGTTACAGACCAATATTCCTTATGAACATGAGTACAAAAACCTTCAATAAAATACTATCAGACCAAGTCCAGAAATATATAGAAATAATTATATTCTATGACTAAAGAAATTTACCTCAGATTGAAACGCCTGTTTGACATCTGAAAGTCAGTCAATGTAATACATCATGCTAGTGGAACAGAGGACAAAAACCACATGTTCATCTCAATGAAGGCAGAAAAAGCCTTTCACAAAATCCAACATACTTTTTAGCTTAAAAAATTAAAAAAAATAAAAATAAAAAAAACTAAGACTACAGAGAACTTCTTTAACCTAACAAAAGGAGTCTGAAAAACCCACAGATAACGTACTTAATGGAGAACCGCTGAATCCTTTTCCTCTAAGATCAGATATAAGACAAAGATGTTCTTTCTTACCATTTCTATTCAAAATTGTACTAGCCGGAGTTTACGGCCAGCGTAAGCAAGCAAAAAATAAATAAATAAAACAGACACGCATTGGAAAGAAAGAAGTTAAACTATTTCCACTTGTAAGTGACGTTCTAATTATACGATAATGTAAAAAAAATTTTTCAAAGGAATTAATTTAAAAAAAATATTACAACTTATAAACAAATTCAACATTGTGCCTGGATACAAACTCAAAGTACAAACATTAATTTTATTTCTAAACACAAGCTATGACTAATACAAAAATGAAATTAAGAAAACTATCCTATGTATTATAATAATGAAATGTATAAAATATCTAGGAATAAAATTTTAAAGTAATACTTGTAATACTTATAGCACTTGTCCATTAAAAATATGTCATTACTGAAAAATTGAAGATCTAAATAAATAGGAAAACATGCCACATTTATAGATGAGAAGATTTAAAATTGTAGGATGTAATACTCTGCAAGTTGATCTACAAACTCAATGGAATCCTTATAAGATTTCAGCTAATTTTCCTTCAGTAATTTGCAAAATGATTCTAAAATTCATATAGAAATTTAAGAAACTCGGAATAACCAAAACAATCTTGAAAAGGACAAAGTTAAATGACTTGCACTTCCCATTTTCAAAACTTACTACAACTTTACAGTAATCAAGCAATGTGGTACTGGCATAAGAGTAGACAGATCAAAAGAATTAAACTGACAGTCCAAAAAGTAAATCTTTACATTTATGGTCAACTGATTTGCACAAGGGTACTAAGACAGTTCAATAGGCAGAGAATGGTATTTTTAACAAATGGTTAAAAATTCAAAATGGATCACAGATCTAAATAGAACAGCTTTAAAATTATCGAACTAGAAGAAAATTTAAGAGTAAATCTCTGTGACCTCAGATGAGGTAGTGATTTCTTAGATATGACATAAAAAAACATAAGCAACAAAAGCAGATATAGATAAGCAGATATAGATTCATCAAACTTAAAAAAGAACACCATCTAGAATGTGAAAGATAATCTACTGAATAAGAGAAAAGACTTGTAAGGCATATAAGATAAAGGGTTTATAGTACAAAATGTAATTTAAAAATCTTAATAATTCAATAATAAAAAAGGCAACCTGCTCTAGACTTAATGTTTTTGCCCCAAATTCTTATGTTAAATACTGATGCCCAATGTGATGGTATTAGGAGGTGGTACCTTTGGGCTATAATTAGTTCACGAAGGGCAGAACCCTCATGAATGGAACTAATACCTCCATAAAAGAGACTCTAGAGAGCTCTCTCATCCCTTCCAACACAGCAAGAAAAAGCCTTCTATGAACTGGAAAGTAGGCACTCACCAGACATTGAATTGCCAGCACTGAGATTTTATACTTCTCAGTCTCCAGAACTGTAAGAAATAAATTTCTATTGTTTATAAGTCATCCAGCCTATGGTATTTTGTTATAGGAACCCAAACTAACTGAGACAGAATTTGGCATCAAGAAGTGGGGTACCACTGTAACAAATGTTCAAAAACGTGGAATTTGCTTTGTAACTGGAAGAATTTCAAGGTGCATGCTAGAAAAAGCTGACATTGTCATGAATGAACTGTTAAAGGTGATTCCGGTAAGAGCTGAGAAAGAAAAAAGGGGATCTGTAGAGCCTGTCTCAATCTTCCTGGAGAATATTTAAGTTCTCCTAAACAGAATGTTGGTAGAAAAATGGACAGTAAAGGCCATTCTGATGAGTCTCAGATATAAATGAGGAACTCGTGATTGGACAATGGAAGAATAATCCCAAAGGCAATTTATAGATCATCAGGGCTTCCCCTCTCATCACAGTGTAATAGCTAGAAAGAAATCTTACCTTGAATCCCACCCATGTATGATTTAGATGATATTTATATGACAACTTGGACTTAAACTTTAAAGTTGATATTGAAATGAGTTAAAGGTTTTGGGGTTGTGCAATGTAATTAATGTATTTTGTATGTGACAAAGACATAAATTTTGAGGGACTAAAAGCAGAATGTTATAGACTGAATATTTGTGCATTGCCCCCCATTCATATTTTAAATCTTAACACCTAATGTGATGGTATTTAGGGTGATTAGATATTAAAGATGGAGCCCTAATGAATGGGATTAATGCTCCTATAAAAAAAAATCTGGAGAACTCCCTCACCCTTTCTGCCATGTGATGCACAGCAAGAAGACAGCTTTCTATGACCTGGGAACAGTCCTTCACCAGATATGGATACTACCAACACCTTGATTTTGGACTTCTCAGTCTTCAGAACTGTGAGAAATAAATTTCAACTGTTTATAAGCCACCTAATCTATGGTATTTTTGTTATAGCAACTTAACTGAGTGAGAAATAACCTAATTAAAAAATAGGCAACAGAGTTGAACAGACATTTCTCTAAATAACATATGTAAATGGTCAATGATGCTCTACATCATTAGTCATTAGAAAAATTTAAATCAAAATCATAATTAGATACTATTTCACACTCATTAGAATGGCTAAAAAGGCAAACAATAACAAATTTTAATGAGGATAGGAAGAACTTGGAACCCTCATATATTACTTGTGAAGATATAACTAGTACAAACATTTTGGAAAACTGTTTGGAAGTTCCTCAAATGGGTTATCATGTAATTACCATAAGACCTAGCCATTCCAGTACTAGATATACCCAAGAGAAATAAAAAGATATGTCCACACAAAACTTACTCATGACCGTTCATAGCAGCATTATTTATAATACTCAAAAAGTGAAAACAATCTAAAGATCTATTAACAGATGAATCAATAAACATAATGTCGCATATCCATGCAATGGAATATTGTTTAGTGATATAAAGAAAAATACTGATACTTGCTACAACATAAATGAGTTTTGAACACATTATGTTAAGCAAAAGAAGTCAGGCACAAAAAAACTACATATTGCATAATTCCATTTAGTTGAAATATTCTGAATAGGTAAATCCATGGGGAAAGAAAAAAAGTTCCCCAATTGGTGTGCAGGGGAACAGGAATAAAGGATGATTGCTAATGGATATAGGTTGAGGTTTCTTTTGGGGTCTTTATAAATATTCTAAAATTAGACTGTAGACTGTGGTGATGTTGTAACACTATGATTATAACAAAAAACACTGAACTATGAGACAAACAAAACCAGATTGTCATAAATAATGACAGAAACAGTAATAATTTTTTCAAAAACTAGGCCCAATACCATAAGATTTTAAATGACTGAGAAAAAAAGCAGAAATTGTGTTTCAGGGAACGAAAGGTGAAATCAGCTAATACAGACTCAAGCACCCAAAGAGTGCCCAGTAAATCTAAATTGATGGTTCCGAGTTCCTTGATTTGGCAAGGTCCTCCTGTGATCATATCATTCATTGCTCTGCACTACAAAACCAAGCCCAAACAGTGGGGCCATGTTCAGTGATACTTTTAAAGCCATACAAAAAAACGGGTTTTCAGCCTCTTTTGATTATGGTTACTTGATCCGGGTGGAATACCGAGTGGCAGGGGCAAGAGTTTCTTCGCTGATACTTTAAAGTCAAGACACTGAGCAGTTCTTGGTAAGAGGTGGCGGCAGAACAATAGAGGAGAAGGAATAAATGCTTCAGAAGAGAAAGCTCAAAGACAGTAAAGTGAGATTCAGAAGGAGCAGGAAGGAGAGAGTGAAGACAACAGCAAGCAGAAGAGTACTAAGATAGGGAACAATGAGGATGGAATAGTGACTGAAGAATAAAAAGATAAATCAGAGGAACTTTAATAAGGCTGAAAAGTTTACAAAGAAAAAAAATTGGTGGGGAAATTATGGAGAATAAAGAGAACAAAGTGTTATTTTTTCTTTTAACTATCCTACTTTTATTTTTCTCTCAAATATTGATAAATATGGAGCAAAACAAGGCATTTGGCCCTGCCATTTGCTCTGTGTTCCATCCGCAGAAGGGGTATTTTAGCATGCAATACTCAAAGAGTTGGAAAAATATCCAGAATTGGGTTACAATACAGTAGTTCTATCCTCTATAATACAGTAATCCTAGAACAGAGGAGGTGAATTGCTTATCATTTTCTCAAGAATTAGCTAAGAAATAAATACAGACTGTTCTCTTCTATTAATCTATTATGAATGTTAATGATAAAAATATACAAAATAAAACAAAAATTGCACATAGTAAAATCTGTTATTGACTAAATATTGACAGATGCAAAATTTTTGTTAAAATTTTTACCTGCAAAATTTGATTTAGAATAAATAGACTTGGTAAATATCGTGTCCATAAAACAAAATTTTCAATTGCAGATGCTATTAACATTGATGTGAATTAAAAACTTGATTAGCAAGAACTCATTTGCATTGAAAATGTTACATGGAAAATAACCATTCTGATGAAAATATTTTCAGAAGAATAAAAATGAACACTAAAAATTGAGTATGAATTGAGTGCTAGGTAGAAAGTTGATTAAAAAATTAAATTGGCTTAATGGGAAAAAAAGAAATCTCAGTACAGATTTCTTTTAACTGAGTACATTCTCCACATGCTCTGGAGACATTTTTAAATGTGTATATATTGACGCATAATGAGCCCTCTGTATCTATTTTTGAGGAAGCTTGATTTAATTGCCCTTTTGATAAACAATGTCAATTCAAAAGACTTAGCAGCCCACATTCCCTGAGCCGGGCATGAGGAGGGAGCTAATGAGCTGATAGGTTTTGTTGCCTCTCATTTCCGTGACTAATATAGAGGTTCTGTTTTGAAAGCACCCGAATCTGGCTTCCATTCTGGTTTAACTAAACAAATTTGGAACAAAATGTACTC
>NW_006443138.1:23838752-23872242 GCF_000325575.1 Pteropus alecto
TAAGGATAATTTTGAAAGACATAAGCAAACCAAGAATAGTTCAGAGTGGCCATGAAGCTTGCCAAAGCCCTGAAGAAAATCAAAATGGCCTGTTTAAATTTAGACAGTGGGGCTAAGTGAAGTCCTTAAGTGTTTAGCTGTGAGACTCTTCCTATTCTCTATCTTGTTTCCCTATGGAGAGACCACTAGCGAAATAGTCCTGTCTCTGGCCCATGCCCTCTCTCACTCCTCTTTGTGACTGGCAGATTGAAAGAAGGAAGTGAGAATGCTCTTCTCAGCTCCCTCCCCTAACTGTCTTTGGAAGCCAGGCTTCTCTCAAGGAAGAAGCGATCTGTGCTTCTTGTTGCTATAAAATTTACAGCAGCACAAGCTCCTCCTGCCACAATTTTCATGTCAGAAACATTATGATTTTTCTTTGGCTAGAAACCAAATTGAGAAATCTTTCCCTTTCTGGGGTAGAATTAGTGAATCTATTTAACACATATGTATGTCATGTTCTCCAATGAAGTTTTGTCTGAAATAAAGCTGATATTTTGATGATCATCCTGACTCTCATTTCTTAAATGGTTTCAGATTTGGGCAGGGAAGATAGGAGTGTTATTTGTTGATTGCTAAAGTTCCAACATAAACCCCAACTTTCCTTTTTCTCTCTCTTTAGCTATTTTCTTTCATGGAAACCTGTGGAAATCTTATTTACAGTTTGAATGTGTATGTTTTGTTCATTTGTATGTTTTTTCTCTTTATTTTTAGGCAAAGGAAATAAAAGTAGGAATTTTGGATGCAGTTAGCATTTGGGGGATCTTGTAGAATTTAAAAGCCACAAGGCTTCTTTAAATTTAAAGGACACAAAATTCTAAGGAAATAAAGAGGGATCTGAGCAATGAAATGAAACTGAGGTAGGTAGAGCAGGATAGGTTTACCAGGAACAGAGTTATTTCACATAGAAAGGACATTTGAAACAAGTAGGACATATTTTAATACGTAATCTGTAAGTAATGTAAAATAAATGGCACTCTCTTGAAAAATTTTCTCTTAAAATCTCAGAGCATACCTACACATTTTTTGTAAAATTGATCTTAGATTTGGAAAATTGGTTTGAATCTCATGAGGCTTAACTTTTAAATAAAATGGACATGATTCGTAGTATTATTACTTTGCAGACAGATTGGTAGGTTTTCCTATATTTCCATGCCATATTGGATGTATTCAATAATATAATAGAAAATATGAAGAAAGTTTATGTAACCCAGGAACTAAATTTCTATTTATGTTTATATTTGCCATTCATGTCAATAAACACCAAAAATTGTTATTGTAATTAAATGTAGAAAACAGTAAAAAAAATCTTCATGAAAAAAGGGAAAAACTATGAAATACAAAAATGAAGAGTGTTTCTCTGGCTACACAGTCACTCCAGAGGAAATTGTAAAGTGGGTAAAGTTTATTTCTTAGCTTTTTCTTTCCTAGGTTCCTTTACTTAGGCACTTATAAATCTCATGCCACCCTTTCAGGACTTTGAACTTGGCCTGTCTTGGCTGAAGAAGAAAGCATTCTTATCTGCTTTTCCCCAAACACTCCGGTCCATTTGGCTTACTTCTGCAGGTCCTTCAAGGATTCACTGAAATGTTCTCTCCTGTTAGAGAATTTTCTCTCTGTTTCTATCATTTCCTATGTATATCTAAACAGGAAAGACTGGAAGAAATATCTTAGCCCAAATATAAGCTGCAGGTGTAGGAAAAGTCTGAGCAGATAGTGCCTCTCATAACCCCACTGTCACCAGACAGATTTGTCTTCTTAACCTGGTCTAGTCTTGTTCTATTATTCCATTCCAAGCAGAGAGAAAGTAAGAGATAAAAACTCTCAGGATGGGTACTCTTCTCCATAAGAGGAGCATCCCTATTCATTGAAAATTCTCCGATTGTTTTAACCTATATCCAATGCAAACTTTCATTAATATTACTAACAAGTACAGAACCAGTTAACTGATTTGAATTTTATCATCATCATCGGCATTGTCAAGTCACTTAATGAGTGTCCATAAAACACTGCCCATTGCACTAGATGCTAAAAGCTCATCTTCTTTCTCCTGGAGGAAATTTTAATGAACAACAAAATAGCTAAAATCTAGAAATAAAAGAAAAAAGATTAGAGAAATAAAAAAAATTAATACTTGGTCCCTAAATAAAGAGCTGCCTAGACTTTTCTCATTTCTTCTTAATAGCAATAGTATAAAGTCATTCGAATATATAAAGAAATCTATTTGTACACACAAACTTAATACAGAGAGAAAGAGAAGTGATGTTATAGATTGAAAATTTGGTTCTCTCCAAAATTCACATGTTGAAAACCTAATGCCCAAAGTCACAATATCAGGAAGTAGAGCCTTTGGGAAGTGATTAGGTTATGAGGGCTCTGCACTCATGAATGGGATTAGTGTCCTTATAAAGGAGAGCCCAGAGAGCTCTCTCATCCTCTTTGTCATGTAAGAAAACAGTGAGAAGTTGCTGTTTATGAACCAAAAATCAGATTGTTATCAGACACTAAACTGCTGGCCCCATAATCTTGTATTGTCCAGCCTCGGAAACTATAATAACTGTTGTTTATAAGCTACCCAGTCTATGATATTTTGGTTATAGCACCCTGAAAAGACTAAGACTAGTGATAATGATGATGATGATGATGATGATGATGATGATGACAATGGTAATGCTAGAGATAGGTAAAAACAACATGCAAATGTACATAAAGATCTATAGCCTACACAGAGATATATATGACATACCTACATTCATAGATCTTTATCTAGACCTATACACATAGACACAAATGTCTAAAGAATCTTGTTAATAACTCTTAATATAATGAAGGGAAGTAGATAATGCTTTTGACTTTACTGATTAAAACTGATTGAGTGCTATAAAGGATTTTCCTAAAGCATCACTTGAAATTTTTAACTCAAATGTGAGCTATGTGGTTAGAAAAAGTGCTGCGATCTTGGATAAAATTCAGATAATGGCAATAACCTTTACTGAGTAAAGGAACTGAGTAAAGAAAATTCAAGCCTAATATAAATAGCTAAGGAAAGATTTAAACTTAGATCTAATTTAACCTGTAAGCCCCAAAGTAGTATGAGATTAGTTAACCTAGTACAAATGAGTTCTCCAAAAAAGCTATCTTAAAATATTGGATAGTTAGCCCAGAATTGTTAGAGATCTAAACCACTGGCTAAGAAAAATTTTTCTCAAGCAGTATATTAACACTGAACATATTTTAAACAAAATTAAATATGGCACAGACCACATTCCTGGAACGCAACCCAGTGTTACCAGGGCAGTGTATTGAATATATTTGTCTATTCATTTAAATGACATACTTTTTTTTAAGGTAAAGTATATTTAAGGACTGTTCAAAGGATAGACTCACAACATATAAACGTTTGAGCTAGTTCTTGAAGAGAAAGAGATTGAGAAGAAAACCTGAAGGGGTGCTCAGAATTTGGGGCAATTTCAGACAATGGAAATGGAATTAACAAATGCCCTGGGGCAGGAGAGAGCATGGTTTGTTTGAGGAACATAGAAGAGTTAAGAGTGATTAGATTATATAACACATGAGGATGTATAAGATTGAAGTTTGAGAAATCACCCATTCCACCCTAAAAAACTAGATTATCCATTTATCCACAGGCCTAAGAATTACATCTTTGACAATGGAAATCACGTGACAATCCTCATACCCATAATTGTGTAGTATGTAACGTTTGATACTTTCACCTCTATTAATGAAACACTCATTAAAATTTCAATTTCATTTAGCAAAGAAAACATTGCTTTGGTTCTAAAATTACATGAACAATTTAAGTTAGAAAATTTTAAATAAATATGTATATATTTATTTTTTCCTTAAGAAAGCTGCCTTCCATTTTTACTGAATTATTTTCTCTATCTACTAAGGGGCTAACCTCATTATAAGCCCCAGTAGTATTCTATCTTTCCTACAAAAGAGAGAAGGAAAAAGATAAATTTCTAAAGATGGTTTTGAACACAAATGACAGACACAGGTTTTTAAAAGACAGTTTCCAACCTGTTAATAGTTTTCAATAGACGACAGCTGCAATCCATGAAAAAGATAAATATTCATGGCATAAAACATTTATATGTGTCCAATGTATATTCATGAACAAATGGCTTCTCCTTCCTTTAATAATATTTGTTGTGCAGTCAGTGAAGAATGGACCAAGCTTTCCCTGGCTGCTTTTGCTGAGTCTGTGCTGTTATATCTCCTGAATATCCGTGGTTAAAGACAGGACAATAGTCATGAAAAACACAACAATGTGCCCAGAATCACTGCCCACTCATTTCAGATTGGATAGTAGCATCTTCCTGCATCAAGTATTAATGGCAGGTTTTATATGGCTACCAATTTATTTTACAGGAAAAGCATTATGTATTCAAATCTTGTGTGACCATATGTGCACTGTAATATCCATGGTTGACCCTCTTTTTTCAAATATGCCTGTCACAGCACCACCCTCCCAACGGGCTTTACTAAGAAGACTAAAAGGAGAATTTGCATACACTGAATAACATCCTCAGGTGGTCACCAGCATCCAGTTGTGATGGCCTTGTTCAGAGTGTTCTGTGCAGCATGGATGCAAAGAATGTCTGAGCAAACTATTCAACGAACGTCTTTGTTATTCACTAAGGTGTGGTGGATAGTATGTGCTTTTGAAAATTGGCATGCTGATTGATAAATGTTGTTTGTTCCATTAATTTTTCCAGGAGGGCAGAAAGAATAAAACCATGTGATGAAAAATACTTTTTGTTGAACAAGAATAAGGAGCCGTTATAAGGTTTTAGGGCACTGATCAAAGCCTATAAAAATAGTAGTAGTAGTAGTAGTAGTAGTAGTAGTAGTAGTAGTAGTAGTAGTAATAATATCATTGTATGTAACATTCAGGTAAAAGAGCTATCATCTTTGCAGATAGGACCTCCCTGCTCCCTTTCTCAATTCTTCTTGATCATCTCCCTGCCTTCTTTAAGGGTCACAAGAAAATAATTCCAACATTATCAGAATTACCAAACTTTCCCTTTTTTTCTCATGGCATCTGCTGTCCATCCACTCTACCAGGTGCACTTTTAAAACCATTATGATAAACTGAAAATATAACTTGATACCTTCCTTCTCATATTTTTTTTAAAATAAAAATACCTAGTCATATTTGAATTCTAGTTTGCAAAGTTATACCTTCTCCCTCTTGGTAGTTCATACAGTACATTGCATCAGAATCTAAGTTGTAATGTCCTGTAAAATGTGAAACAATTTTAGCTCTTTGTGTTATGAGATTGTCTATAATAACCAGTGAGAAAGAAGCACCTTGCTGGATATGTCGAGGTTCCAGAAATATCATAGATTATAGCTGTACTTGGCTAGGATGAAATCAAACTTCTCTACAAATGAAATGGTTCCTGTAAAGTATAGTTTTATTATTAAAAACAAAACTAATTTTGCCTTCAATTATGTTATGAAAATTAAACCTTTCATAAGAAAATGTTCTTGAAATTTTCATAAATAAATAAAAGAGGTTTTCTAGAGAGTGATGAATCCCTGCAAACCTACAATGAATTCCCTAGATACTTCTTACTTCTGATCATACAATTTGAGGCATGTTGCTGTTATCATTTCCCCCCTGTCTCAATGAAGTGCTTAGTATAAGATTTCTCTGTCAACTTTATACTTTCTTCACTAATAAAGAGCACTCTACATTGCCCTTAAATAGCATACCACGATTGTCAGTTTATCAAAAGTCAAAATAATATAAAAGGCATAGGAATTGATTACATCTAATTAGTTCATTTATTTGAATTATTCCTCCCACACCTATCATGTTCCAGGATTAGGCTATTTGCTGTAGACACAACATCTTCTCCCAAGACGTTTTTAGTCTAACAGAGAAACAAAATGAAGTAACCATACAGTTAGAACGCAGTCTGCTAAGTGTTCCAGTGAAGGAAGTATCGAGTGTTAAGGGATTTGGGGAGTTTAAGACAGTTGTCAAAGTTTCAACAATGAGAAAGCAATAAAGCCTAAATTTGAACCAAAAATTTCAGGCTCTTAACTCTATACTGCTTCTATAAAATATTAATTTAGCTGTGCCCAGTCCCCCATATACAGGAATAGCCCCTGGAGAACAGCCACAGGAAATTCTTTCCCTGTGCACTTAGGTAGGACTGGTTTACATCACATGGCGTAAGCCACGTGGGGATGTGGAAAACTGGAATCTCATGACTCATTGAATAAAGATTCTATTAGAAAACAGGGATAGCAGAGAGGTTCTGGCTGCAGGTGGGGCCTGTTCCTGTTCACATGATGTTCTTGAATTTCCTTTGGTCTTGGAGCCAGTCTAACTTCTTACTACTGGGATTCAGGCTTGAATAGAGCTCACTCCACCAGTTCACCAACTCACCAGGAAAATGCTGTCTACTATTTTCTGTGGCTTTATTTGATAGAAAGCTATGTCTTAGGGAGGAGAGGTGATAGCACAGACCCAGCCACCCATTGACTACATTGCTTTGTATTCTCCACCCTAATATCTGCTAGAGTCCATGCTGGTATCCTGTCATTCCCTTCACCATCCTCTCCAGCTCTCACAAGTTAATGGTTAGATTCCCAACTGACATTTAATCTAGTACCAACCATAACATCTTAGGATAAGGTAATAAACCAACCAAGACATGGAAACTAACCATAAGATCTCACGATGTTTCACAATTGTGGCCAGCCTTGGAATCATCTTCCAAAAGCTTGGATGTGGGGAATGACTTCTTCCTATTGTGCAACACTTCAGAATTAAGAGGAGGTCAAGGAAGAAATAGAAACTAAGATGGGGAGAGGAAAGGGACTAACTATAAGCCAAATACCATGCTGGGCACTTTCTAATACTTTACTTCATCAACAATTCAAAATAACCCTTGCAGGCATGTATTATTAATTGAGGAAAAGAAGTAGTAAGGTTAAATAACATTGTTGAGGTCACATAGCCAATAAATGCCAGATCCAAGGTTTAAACTCAGTCATAGGCCCTTTCCACCACTGGTGCTTATTCCTGAAGACAGATGTGTCTTGGCACTCAAATTGAAAGAAGGGATGAATTCACCTTTCCATGGAAACTAAAGAGCATCTTGATATATCTTTTCTGATCCAAATACAGAAGAATGATAGACCAAATATTTTTAAAAGAGAAGATAAAAAGACATAGAACTATATTGAAAAACTGCTCATATATCACAGGAGTTCAGTGCCTCCAAGTCGTCAGGACTGAGAGCTCTACAGAGAATCTAGAACTAAGTTCCCCCTCTCCATATCCTGAGAACTGCTGCCCACTTCCCCTCAAAGCTAGGGAAAGCTGTCGACTTGGGGAAAAAGGAGTGGTGATGCAGACCCAGCCTCCCACTGGCTCTGTAACTGAGTTTGCAACATCCCAAGTACCGCCTCAGCACAGAATCCCTTCATAAGTGCTGGTTCTGGACTGGGAGCCCAAGGGCCAGGGAGAGGCATCAGCTAAGGCTTAGACAAATAGTGAGCACAGAGACAAAGGGAAAGAAAAACACTGAAATGTGTGGTTAGTTTCTTTGATTAGTTTGATTAGTGTGAGGACCTTATATTAGGACATCATGGATTGATATTAACTAATATTTGACTAAGAACCTAACCACTAACACATTCTGAGTCCTAAAAATCTACCTCTATAAATGACTTTTAGGACCTAACGATCTTGTTATTTGAGAATCTTATAGGCTTTTCATTTTATACATACTACATATATATAAAATTTGTTAGTATTGGAGAAATTTTTGAAAGGATTTGTAATTGAGAAGGCATGAAGCTATTTAAGACCATTCATAGTGAGAAATTTGCTACTATAGTTCATAGGAATCATCTATAGATATGGATGAACATCACAGTTTTTCATTATTGGGCTGAGAGAAGTAACTATTGAATTTAAGACAATTTTTAAACTTTTAAGAACATTGCAGCTTCTACACTGATATCCTGAGCAAACGTTCATTGTTCACATTCCACTGACCATCATCAGAGCACCAGGAATTCTGTGCAAGATGGGTCTTGATGCCTCTGTGCAGTGGGAGCAAAGCTTTCACTTGCAGAATGTATTAATTAATATTTTCCAAAGAAACAGAACCAATAGGAGATGATAAATAGATGATAGATAGATGATAGATAGATAGATAGATAGATAGATAGATAGATAGATAGATAGATAGATAGATGATAAAGATTTATTATGAGGAATTGGCTCATGTGATTATGTACTGAGAAGTTCCACACATCCATTTCAAATAATCAATGGAATTACTCAGAGCTGCCATCTTGATTTCCTGATATCTTCATATTAAAATGTAACTGTTTTCTTTTGGTCACTTAATCTCATGCCTAACCAATTTCTTACTGAACCATACCTCTAACTTGTAAGGACTCTATGTTTATTATGGACGGATTAAAATTGTGATTTTTTTTTTCCACTGAAAAAAAGTGACTCAAGAGATATGGGAAAACTGATCTGAGTGGATTCAAGCTGATTTTTCTTGTTTCTACACCATAGACCCTGAAAGCAAGAATGTATATGTACTATTCCCATGTCTTAAAACTTCATGAAAGTACATAAAAACAAGCAAGGCCAAACATAATGACAAAAATATATATGAATAAATTAATTGAGATGAACTTATTAATCTTGTAAGTATTAATTAAACATAATATTGAGATTGTTCCCTAGTCTTGAGCAGGACAGGCTTGTGCTTTTGGAACAAAAGATTTCCTGATGAAGGTTGGCAGAGGTATTTGTCCACAATGGATGTGACCATGACTTTTTAGAATTAATGGCTACAAAGGCCTGAGGGAGCTGATCCACTTCCATGTCTAATCTTGTCACTCTCCACTTTGAAAATTCTATCATTAGAAAGGCACAGTAAGCAAGCAATTCTTCCACTAGACTCGCGTCATGGTAGAAAGACCAACTGGAGCAGATGTACGAAGTAAATCCTCTTAGCTCTATTGAGGAAGTTCATTCTTCTCCTGTTTTCTAATGGGGTCTGAATTGCTCCCCCCACCCCACCCCCGCCACTCTGAGGCAGGCAGGCAGCAGGTGTCAGAGCAAGGGTGTTATACAATAATATTGATACAGAAAAAACATTCTTTGTTATACACATTATGACTCTTATACACTCGAGATGAAACAAAATAAAACCAGTTAACTATTCCCTATTACGGCCCTCTATGAAATACAGAAAAATTCCCACTACATCCATACATTATATAGATTTTGCAAAATACATGAACCCAAGGAGACTACCATTTAGGATTCAATACCCGTCCCCTGGCCTTACATTCTTAGGTGAGTCTGTGCTTCCTTTATGTCTCATTTAGGTTTCAGCATCAGCAAACTCTATTTTCATTTATATAAATGCACACTTTACAACAAGATTTTATAACAGCCTCAAAGTTTCCATTCACCAATATTTGAAATAGATTTATTTTCCTTCAATGACTCCTGTCAGGAAAAAAGCTAATTTTTTTTCTTTTTTCTTTCATGAAGCAGGGGCCACTTTGGAGTGGATGTGGCCAGGTTATTCCCAGAATATAAATTCTATTTCCCTTCTTTTTGAAAACCTAGGAGGGCAAAGAGGCTGATGTATATGAATAGGTTTTATACTACCAGCAGCTCTTTCATGTGACTTCATTTTATTCCTTATGTTACTAGTCCCAATTTAATAATATTTAATAATGAAGAAACAAAATCATGAGAACCAAAGTAATGTTACCATCTCCTAAGTGTTGTATTCGGGGTTTAAACACTCTCAATACTAAAAACAATGTTCATTTCACTATTCCAGACTGTTTTCTTCCATTCTAGTGCCTGTATTTATTTATTCTTTCACTTCCCCAGTATGCCACACCAAATATAAGGTTAACCAGGTAATAGAGGCAATATTTTAAAAGGACAAGTAAAGCATAGAGTGCTGAATAAAAAGCAAAGTCTCAAGATTAAAAAAAAAAAAAAAACACTATAATTAGCTGGGAAACCTCGAACAAGATTGACAGTGAGGCGAGAAAGGATGAAGAGGAGGAAAAAGGTGAAGATGCTTGTGGCACTGAGGGCTGATGCCAGCTCACTTTGAAACAAAGGTCAATGAGAACTAATATCATTTTTCAGATTTCTTGTAACTTCCCCACTAGCTTTGTTTTTTTGTTATTCCAGTCTTGTAGCTACTCGAAGAGAAAAAAACATCTTAAAGATTAAAAAATTTGCCATGGCACTGCTGAGCTGAGAGACAATTGGAAATTGAATTAGGGGTATAGAGCATCTGGCATCTGGAGGCGGCACATAAATGGAATAGCAGGTAGTAGTAATGGAAAGGGGCAAATTTAATGATCCCTGAGACTTTGGGATAGAAGGAAAGAATTGCTCTATTTTTCCTTCAACAATATAATAATAGTTGACATTTTTTAGTACTTTTCATGTTCCCCAAACTGTTTTAAACATATGAAATCTGTTAATTTATTTAATTCTCACAGAATCTTATGAGATATGTATTATTAACCCATTTTATTGAGAAAGAAACTAAGCCCCAGAGAAATAACTCCCCACAATTATATAAGCCATCCTTTTCTCCCTTTTTTTTCTCTTCTCTGCTTTACTTCTTAAACCATTTTTTGAAGGAGAGACTGGAATTTACTTATCTCTCACTTACTCTTAATCCAATAAAATTTAGCTCCCATCCTCTCCACCCACCCCCAACAGTCCTCAAAGACCCTTTGGAAGCATCACAAACAACCTCTGAGCTCCCAGTTCCAGTGATCTGCTTTTATTCCTCATCTACTTCACTTCTCTGAAGCATTACACAGTGTTGACTTGCCACTTCCTTCTGAGCTGCCTACTCTTGGCTTTACTCTTATTCTACAAGCCTCTTGCCCTCGGTGCTTTCATTGTTTCAGCCACTTCTTATATTTGTGGACAAATTCAGTTCTGTCCTCCATCCTCTTTTCTGGTTCTAACGAGTGAATCTCAATAACATACAGGAGGTATAGGCAGGAGAACGTCAGAAGCACCTGAGAGATTTCGTAAACTAATTATGCTCTCTTCCAAGATCCTGGTTATATCTGGTTATGCAGATATAGCCCACACCTTCTCCAGGAGAAGAGACAGGGAGAAGTATGTTACCTCTACCTTGGTGCCTAGTGAATTACTCAAAAAGATATTTGAGAAAGAATGGCTCATACTCCCTTCTTTTCTCCCCAAAAGGTTATACCTTCCTCACTCCCACCTCTAAAAGGAATGTGATTCCCAAAAGTTACTTTTGCCCTCTTTTCCATGAATTAAAAAAAAAAAAAAAACTTTTAAATGACATATATTGAAACTAATAAAAAGAGAAAAATAGAGCTGAGGAAGAGAAAGAGAAAAGTAGATGACCCAGGCCTTGTGTGCTTCTGCAGAGCAATATTGAGAAAAAATATAAAAGGAGCTGCAGCCTTGGAATCCATGATTATTCATTATTGGAAAAATGGGCTGACATTTGTAGCCAAGTCCAAGTGGCCCAGGATGTCCTGGTGTGCTGTGGCAGGAAGTCACCAAGGGTAGAGAGAAACTTGTTTATATCATTTGTTGAGGTGAAAAGGGGATGTTTGGGATTGCAGTTTTTGTCTGTACAAGAGATCCCCTCCTTTAATTCTCCCCATTTAAAAATAACAGTAAATAACCTACTTTATTTGTGTGTCAAGCATAGTTCATTAAACAGTCTTAATGAGTAGGAATACTACTCTTTATTGGGCCAGTCCTTTGCAAAGAACTTTTTATATGTATTATCTCACTTAATTTTTACAACAACTCTACGAAGAAAATGCTAGAATTATATTCCTTAATAAGGAAGTCAGGAATCTTGCCTGGCAATAAGCAGAACAGGGATTTGAACCAGGGTCAGTCTGACACTCAAACCGAGGCTCTTAAGCAATGCTATTCCTCATCTAAATGTGATTACCCAGTATCATTAATCATCATGGAAATACAAAGTAACACCTCAATGAGACACTACACATGTCAGAATGACTAAAGTTAAGATGGGCAACACCAAGTGTTGGAGAGGATGTAGAACAACTGTAACTCGTATGTTGGGAGTATAAAATGTTATAAGCACTTTGGAACAAAGTTTATCAGTTTCTAATAAATGTAAGTATAGACTTGCCCTTCCCACTCCTACATATTCACCCAAGAAAAATGAAAATCTGTGTCCACATAAAGATGGGAACTACAAGAATGTACATAGCAACTTTACTTATAATAGCCCCAAACTGGAAACACCTCAGGTACATAAAGAATGGAAAAAAAAATTGGTATATTATTTTAACAAACTACAAAGAAACAAACTCCTAATACACTCAATGACATAAATGTGTACCACAGACATTATATTGCCAAAAAAGAAAAAGGAAAAAACATACATGAAAGAGTATACTTGTATGATTTTATTTGCATAAGTTCTAAAATTGGCAAAAATAACTTATAGGTAAAAAATGGAAACAGTAGCTGCCTCCGAGCAAGATGAGAGGGACTGACTGTAAGAGAGATATTGGAGAATTTTCTGAGGTGACACAAACATTTTCTATCTTGATAGGGGTATGACTGACGTGGGCTTATCAATTAGTCAAGATTATACAGTTAAGATTAGCATCTTTTAATATATATGTAAATCTAACCTTAGAAAAAACTATATAAAGAAATAATAAAGTTGGGAGAGGTAGGAAGAAAGGAGAAGTATAGATGAAACAAGCTCGGCAGAATGTTAATACTATTGAAACTTGATGCTAAGTACATGGAGAAACATTATACTATTCTACTTACTCATATATGTTTGAAATTTTCCATAATAAAAACTTCTCAAACATGATGACCTAATTCTTAGTATCTGTGAGGAGAACTAAAATACAAATGAGTAATTGGTTTGAGGCCAGGTTGCTGAACATCAGGGGCTGATGAAAAAAGGCAAATCTGATGCTATTTTTACTCTTCTGAGAGACTTTGATGAGTTTCTGACTCCCTGCCCTAGAGAATCAAGTATGAGGCCTTCAGTATGGCCCACAAGATTTTATACACCAAACATATATACCCAAAGTAGTAATATATTACTATATTTACTACCTAGATCATCTCTATAAAGGTTATTATCCTACTTTATAGGTAAGAGAATTTATACCAGTGAAGTGACCCAAAACTGGATGGATAATAAGTTGCAGGGCCTAGAGAAAATTCAAGTTATGGATATCTCCTTTAGTTTTTTCTTTTCTTTTCTTTTCTTTTTTTTTTCTCTCTACTATTTATCCTACATCCTCTCTGGTAGAAAGAATTCTAAGATGGCTGGCAAGATTACAATCCCATGAATAGCACTCTCCTTCTGGGTTTTAATAGGGCTCATGAATATGGTGGGCTATCTCTAGTTACTTATCACTGGACTCTGAATTCATTAAAAGGAAGATTATTCTGGTGGGCCTGATCTAATCAAGTAAGTGTTTTAAGAAGAGGAACGTATCAGGCAGATGCTCTCAAAAATGAAACAAACTGGCATTCTGTGATAGGGCCTATTTAGATACTATGTGGCAAAGACCTGAAGGTGACCTCTGGGAGCTTAAAGTGGTCTCCAGTTAACAGCCAATAAGAAAAAGTTTCCTCAATTATACAGCCCCAAAGAACTGAATTCTGCCAACAACTCTGTGAACTTGAAAGAGTTCCCAAGCCACAGATGAGATCATATCCTCAGCCAACTCTGAGTTTTCAGCCCGGTGAGACCCTGAGAAGAGAACCCAGCTAACCCACAGAAACTTCGAAATAATAAATATGTTAATTTAAGCCACTAAGTTAGTGGTCATTTGTTATGCAACAATAGAAAATGAATACGCCTTCCTTTCTTTCTCCTCTCCTTATTCCTCTCAATGCTTCAGTCACTCTGAACTTTTCTTAGTTTCCTAATTAAAACATCACTTCCATTACTGGTTTTGTGAGGAATATTTACTTTGCCTAGAATGCCCTTTTCCTCTTTTCTGCCTTTTGAGTTGCACTCATCCTTCAGGACCCAAACCAACTCATCCTCTCCTGGAGGCCTTGACTAATTCTGTCCTCCCACCACACCCTGTTTTCTCCCTTAGTCTCACTCTCGTTCTTGCTCTCCTGTATGAATTAGTTGAAACCAAGAATTTATATTGTTCACGTTCATGTCACTTAGAACTAGAACAGTGCTTAGGACATACTAGCCACTCGGTAAATAGTTAATAAGTTAGTACACCTATTGTTTTACATTCAAATGCATCTGAAGTTTATTCAACTTAACAAATATTTATTTTTAAGACCTCTCATGGATAAAGAAGCTTTGGTACCTATATACAATGGAATATTACTCAGCCATAAGAAGAGATAAAATACTGCCTTTTGCGACAACATGGATTGACCTCAGGATAATCATGCTAAGCGAAATAAGGCAGACAGGAAAAAGTGAAAATCATATGATATCACTTATATGTGAAATATAAACCTAAAAGCAACAAATGAACAGGCAAACGAACAGAGACTCATGGACATGGACAATAGACTAGTGGTTACCAGAGAGTAGAAGGGAGGGGGAAGGGAGAAGGTAGACAGGGTAAAAGGGGTCACCTATGTGGTGACAGTAAGAAATCTAACTATGAGAGGTGAACAAACAATGTAAATATATATATGCCTTACAGTTAAAATGTACAGCTGAAACATTGGATTTCGTTAACCATTGTCACCATAAAAAAATAAATTAATAAAAAAAGACCTGTCCTAACTGTCATAGACAATAAAAAGATCAGTAAGTCATGTTTCCTGCTTTAGATAGGAGAAATAAGATTTGCACACCAACGACAATTACGAGAGATAAAACATGAGCTGTGCCACATAAGAAACTGATCTGGTCTGTGAGGTGTCAGGGAGGCAGGGAGAGATCAGAGTCCATAGGATGGAAGAAAGCATACCTATGTCTTCCAGCCTCATCTGTATATTTAGGGAGCAATGCCTTCCACCATTATCAAGGAGGTTGGGATAGGAAGGGAAAAGAATGGTTGCTCTTATCTTTCAGATAGCTGGATGGTGAGCACTCTTATGCATTGTTCTTCATAGGCAGATTGAAGCATGACAGCTGTGAAAACAGAGGAAAAAGTAAGTCCCAGAAGGAGAGAGGGTTGTTGAGCAATGTCAGTTTTCCCTTAAGACCCTGTGGACAGCAGGACCATGAGAGACGCTGAGCCACAAAATCTTGCTTGATGCTGTGTGTGTGTGGTGCTACTCACAGGAGCGTGTTCAGCTGCTGGTTCAGCTGCTGTTGGTGTGAAACCCAAGGAAAATGTCTCTACAGCTGCTAATATCAACATGCACATCATGTGGCTGCTTGCGTTGTGAGTCAGACACCCACATCCTGTTGCCTTATTCTTCCTTTAAATGACATATCAAAGAGAATATGTTTTATTTTTTATTTTTTTTTTCCAATAGACGTCTGTTATTTTTCAACAGAAAGGAGATGTATGTATGAGTTCTGCAAATGTAGGCCAGGCTTATTTCCTTTCAAATGCTCTGAAGTGTGTACCACACACCAAATAGTAACTCAACACATTTAATCATTTAGTATTAATTCAGCACACTCTTCTTTCAAAAATTCTCATCCACTTAATTTGTACCATTCCAATAAACTTACAGAGAATTACGGGGAGTGTATGTAATATTAAAATTCACTTAAACTTTAAACCAATGAAACATTTTGATCCATTTGTTTCACTGAGCTTTCAAAACATTATAGATATAAAGTCATGATTATATTTAACTTGGTTCCATGTTTTTGAATCTTATCCACTTAATTAACCAGGCTGAAATAATTCTCAGATTATTGGATCAACGTAGGTGTTCAAATCTAGCTCTTTATTTCAAATTAAACATTTTTAGCTCTGGAAAGGAGGGAAGGAAGGAAAAAGAGGTCAAAACTTATTGGAAATAAACCAAGATTGTGGAGAAGCTTACTCTGTTTTCTTCTAGTTTGGAATATTTCCCATGTTTATACTGCTTTGAATACTTTATGGACTAAATTTGATAATACCCTAGTTACCTGGGGTAAGGGTTACAGGGAGGCACCTCCCTTGGCAGCTATTCCACTGTGGGACTTTCCAGCCCTTTCTCAGTCACTAATGCACTCACTGTAATGAAGATGACACATGTTTTGGCAAAATGTCTCCATGTTCAGTAGAACAGCCCTAATGTTCTTAATTCTATTTTAGACTTGTACTGAGGTTATCTTCCCACCACAGTCTGACTTCTTCAAACCTCCTCTAATTTTTTTCAGACTTAGTTTGGTCAGTCAGACTAATTTCCCAGGATAAAGAAATAATATTGTCTTCTAGAGTCGAAACTAAATATTAGAGACTATAGTGTTAAGCCGTAAATTTCTGAAGATGGTAGTCTCATTTAAGTTGGTAGATGCCTCTGTGGCTACCGTTGGTTTTCTCGCAAGATATCATATGAAACATCGTTTATAAAAATATGCTCATGATGTGGAAGGTAACAAGGAGCACTTAAAAATATTCTATATTTGCTTCTATTCATTAACTGGTTTTAACTTTTCTTAGAGGGTTTTTGTAGTGAACTATGGGCTGGCCAAACTAAATTCCCAAAGTAAATTCCTGAAAGATAATTTATAATAGAAAGCAGGATGAATAAAAGAGATATTATGAAAAACAGACAATTTTTAACTTTCCCAAGTTAATTACTCAAAAAAAAAATGCCAACACACTTTCATTTACTATATATTAACATCCTTTTTGGAAATGTGTACACTAATTGTAAATGAAGAAACACTCTGAATTTTCCAATGGTTGTACTTGTTCACTTGTCAACAATTCAGATTTAGAAACACTTATTTTTGTATGTATAGCTGAGTTTGTTTTATTGCATCTGTGTCTATTATTTTATTAAATGAATAAAATGAATAAATTAAGATAATAATATTCTCTGATGTAAATGTTGTAAATCCAATATGATTGAAAAGAGATAAAATCATTATGCTAAAGTAGCATTGGATAGTTATACTAAAACAGATCAACTGTTCATTCAACTGTTAAAGGACAGAATTAAAGAATAGTATAACATTAAAGAAGTAGATCACCAAGATTACTTTAATAGCAGAGATTTTTTACAAATATCATAATGTTTTTATCTTTGAAAATAAACTAGTGTCTATTCAGTTTTTATGTTTTAGATCATGCTTATTTTTAGGAGAACATAATATACAAAAGACACTATTAACTGTAGGTGGACTGATCACAGTATCTGGCATGTAATAGGTTTTCATCAAATTTTATATAGGAAGCTATATATCACATATGTACTAATTGTGGACTAATTTCTGAAAACATTCCCAAGATAAATTGAAATTCATTTACTAAATACTAAATAAAATGGCCTATCTTATCCTGGTAAATCAGGAAACAAGAAGCATAGTCCTACATTGATGAAAAGGAGGCTTATCTGCTCTTAGCTGCCACACCAACACCTTTGAGAAAGCTCACAGTGGCCTTCATGCCCACCTGGATCCCATGACCTACAGCTGCACCAGGCAAACTTGCTCTGGATTATCTATTGACCAACTCACTTGAATGAAGAGGAGAATGCATCCTGTTTTCGTCAAGGTTCTACAAAAAAACAGAGGCAATAAAATGTGTGTATATAGAAAGAAAAATTTATTTTAAGGAAATGGCTCATGTGATTATGAAGGCTGGAAAATCTAAAAAATCTGGAGAGTGGGCCAGCAAGGTGGAGAACCAGTGTTGCTGTTCTAGTCAGAAGGCAGTCTGTGGGCAGAATTCCTTCTTCTTCAGTTTTTGTTCTATTGAGGCTTTTAACTGATTTGATAAGGCCCACTCACATTATGGAAGGTATTCTGATTTACTCAATGTCTACTGACTTAAACATTAATATAATTTACTACAAATACCTTCACAGACACATCTAAAATACCCTTTGACAAAATATCTGGGTACCACGGCCTAATCAAGTTGACTCACAAAATTAACCATCACACATTACATGAATATCATCCTCAACAGATGCTAACGAGAGCAGTGGTTAAGATCACAAGTTTTGGAGCCAGGTAGAAATGTATTCAAACTCTGACTCTTCAACTTATTAACTCTATGAAAGCTATGTAAATTTTTAAAATCATATCTGTAAACAGGAATCAAGATGCCCGCAGCAAAGGTTTGATAGGATTATTGTAAGAAGAAAATTAAATCATGATGCAGTTGACATGTTTACAATTGGACCTGGCATACCCTGTGTATTCAATAACTAATAGCATCTTTTCCTGGTGAAAACAAAGCAAGAAGTCTGGTTAAAAGAGGACAAGCCCAGATTTGTTGATAGATCTGCCTCGGCTGGCTCCTAACCCATCTTAAATTATCACTCTAAGTAAAGGCTTTCTTTTAATTGTTTAAATAAAATAAAGAAAATACTCCATTTATATTTTGTATCATGCACCTCCCAACCAGTATCTCTCTCTATACCTTTTCTCCCTTGTCTGTCTGCTCACTGCTATTCTCTTCCGCACATTTTTGCCAGGTGCAAGTCAGTAGAAGTCACAAGAATAACAAAGGAAAAGAAAAGCGTTCTGCATTTCCATTCTTGTAAGCACAAAACTTAATCATACTTTCTTTCTCAGTAAAGAGGCAAAGTTAGTCAGCTCTGCGTTTGAACATGTTCTCCCTGAATAAATAAATAGTTGAGATGGGAATGTTGATTAAGGTATTTGAACAGAAGTGTATTAGTGAAGCTTTCAAAAAATGACTATTCCTTCATTTCTGTACAGTTATACCCACAAGTATACATATATCTGCACACTCACAGTTCATACTAGTGTTGCAGAATATCCTAGAAGTGGCACGTTTCTTTACAAATGAAGCGACAGCTTTCATTTGCATGTTAATCTTCAAATTGATTTTGCAACAATCCATTTCTGTTCCCAACCTACATCCTCAAAAAAACTGCAAAGTGCTGAATGACAGAATAAAAAATGTTTTGACTTTAGACTTTACCCAAGCTCACTATAATTTTATGTGAACATGGACATTGCTCCTAGATTAGGTAGTTCAGATAACAATTTATCATTATTCTTAGTAAACATGTAGTTTACACTAACAACAGCTACTACATCAACAACAAGTCTCCTAGAAAGTCATATGAAGTTCACAAAATCTGGGGTATGGACCATCAAAGACTAATTGTGTTGCAAATGTATTATTATGTTTGTGTAGCTGAAAGAGCCCTGGACTAGGAGACTAAGGTGCAGGTTCCAGTTCTTGATCTATCATCAACTGTTAATCTTAAATCAGCCAAATAAACTTTCTGGGATCGATATTGATCCTGGCATGAGGATCCTGGTGAAAGTTAATTGAAATATCATTAAATGAAAGCATTTTATAAACTTAACTTATAGATTAGTAGAAATGGCTAGTAATGGTAGCTAATGTTTATTGAGCACTAAGTACGTACCAGATATTCTTTTTGTTCAGTTTGTGGGTCACAGGTGTGTATATGTGTGTGTGTGTGCGTACATGAGTTTCTCAATAAAGTAACTGGACAAGATGACAGCAATAGTAAGTGCTAGAAACGGGCTTCAAATTCAGGCATTCAGGCTTCAGGAGTCCAGTCTTCAAGGTTAGGGCTTGAAAGACTGTTGACATTGGAGAGCCTACACTGGCTTGGTTTGCCGAAGAAAACACTGAGGCAAAGCGAATGTAAAGTTCACACTATAAAACACTAGACACATACATTTCTCATATCATCAGTGTCAATGTTTTTTTTTTTCTCTGAAGGGAGACGAGAGCCAGGAGAGTACTACTTGGGAAAGTGGTAACCAGAGTGGGATGGCAGACACACAGGAAGGTTAACAGGTGGGAGTGTTATGAAGACAGATTGTGGGGCTGATGGGAAAAAGAACATGAAAGATATAGATAAGAAAAGAATATAGAATCTTAAAGAGGTGAAGACTTTATTTCTTTGTTTGCTTTTTCCACGTGTTATTCTAGGAGAGATAGCAGAAAGCTGTAAAGTTCAGTGTGAATTTCAGAGTCAGGCCTGAGCCCAAATCCCTGGTTTATGTAGGTCATGAAGCAAGGCATAATTAACTCGGAGAATTTCCACTCCACACTGAGATTAATACATGGTCTTTTTTTCTTTCTTGATATACTCTTTTGAGCCCTTTTAATACTTATCTGCCACCACGGATACAATGAGAAATCATGAGAAAATTAACAAGACAATGCTTTTAAGATTTTCCTGACAAGTTTCAAAAGCACACCTAACTACAGATGCTTATCTGTGATGAACTATTGAACCTTGAGAGTGTGACTGGTTGAATCTTGTATATGGCAAATAATAGCTATAGTAGTCTAACAGTTGATGACTTCCAAGGAAGTCATGGTGATGGTAAATGTTAGCCTTCACCAAAATAATCTGGTTTATTTTTTGGTCATTTTATTTAGAAAGTTCCTGTATTTTGAATGTAGATCAATAATACGTAACTCTCGAAAAGTCAGAGAAATAAATATTAATTTTATTTAAAAAAAAATCAGAGGATGGGAAATTGACTAATATACTGTATTAAGTACAAAGAAGATAAAAAAAAAAAAACAGAAGAAATAATCCAATCACTCGGTATATTAAAAATCCACCTTTTTGATTTATTTCAAATATCACAATCCAGAGAAAGATAAATTATTTGTGTTGGGTTATTTATTTATTCTATTTTTAAAATAATGGCTTTTTTTAGTACTATCCTCAAGCATAAGTATAAAAAAATAGAAAATATTAACTAAGTTTTATAATAGTCAATACTGTTATAATTTTACAGCCAAAATAGTACACGAAAATAGCTTATTAAAGTACAACTATGTTAAAAGTCTTTTTTGGTGAATTCTAACTTTTAAAAGCCACTTAACATTGGGCCCTGATAGCCAGGAAGTAGGTTTAAGTCAAACTGACCCAGGGCTATAATCTTATTTCTGACAGAGGAAAATAAGACTGTGGTAATCATTGGCACTATTTTACCAAGAACAGCAGAGCTGTATTTATTACCATCCTGGAGAGTCATTTCATGAGCAGTACTGTTTATTTCTTTGCAGGCTTCACTCCTGGGGGAAGTTGATAACATCTGTAAATCTTTCGAAATAACAGAAGTCCTATGCAATGTAAAGACATAATACTAAAGAGAATAACTATCATTTCTTAAGCACTTATTATAGGCCTGTAATTACATACATTTTCTCATTTAATTATCATAACAACGTTTAGGGGGGGCATTGTTATCTTCATTATACAGATGGGGAAACTGAGACCTCAAGAATTTATAAAACTTGTTTAATGGTGTTATTTATCCCATAACTATTACAATAATCATGCCTGTAGTCATTATTAAAAAGTAAAATGACTTGATCCTAGAAATGCGTTTTACCATGAAAGCTAGAAGCTCATTGTTTCGCACAACAGAACATCTCATTCACTGAAAAGTTAACGCCCATCTGTGATTTTGCAAAAGGTAGAAAGCAATTCCAGTAAAGCATGCAGGAATCTTGACATTTGGTCATTCAAATATATACTTTCATACATTTGTATGAAAACAATTCCCTAGGAATAGTAAATCTCAAAACTGTGATTTAAAGAAAAAAAGTCCATCCATGATACAAATGATTGCCCTCAAATAGGAACCTCTGTATTTATAAATGATCGTTGTTCACTGTGCCTAAAATCTCCTGACTGAACATGTTTTTCAATCAGAATTGAACGATTACCCAGGCAGTGCAGTGGTGGGGACTTACTTTCCACAGAACGCTGGATAGGTAGGTTACCTCTGAATAATGAAATCTGTGCCTACAACATAATTCCGCTGTTTAGAGTCCTCTTGCTTCAAACCTCCATGCCTCTCCCTGGACGTCTATAAACAAATGGAATATTTTTCCCTTTTGAGAAACCTAAAAAATATAATAATAAATTAACCTAATTTGAGCATCACAATGGAAATAAAATGATTCCCAATGAACTACATGCCATTTTAAAATAATGTCTTTGGCCAGTTTGAAATATATGACATGTAACCTGCGCTTTTTTCCTAATGACAAGTGCAACACCATCTGCCATGTACTCAAGTCCATTCTTTTTTTTTTTTTTCTTTTTCTTTCCTAGCTCTTATCTCTTTTGTGTCAAACCTCTCACTGTGCAGTGTTACTCTCACAAAAGTCATTGGGTGTTTATTGTTGTTTTTTACCACTTAAATAAAGCATTATGAAAAGAACACATGTTTTCAAAAAACTAAGATCATTGATATTCACACACATACACACACACAGCAATTTTTGAAATAAATTAATCAAAGCTGTTCTGTTCTCTACTCAGATTGACAAGAGACTATTTTGTAATTTTGTCTAATGCCTTTTATAAATTTTTTTTTAAAACCCATTATTTTTTAATTCTTAAGGATGAACAGTTATACCTTTTTTGGAAAAACATAACAAACACACCAATCTGGAAAGAGAAACATTTAAGTCTTGCTTCTGAAATATGTTTAAAACAGTTTAAGAATGTTCTATTTAGAATCTTAAAACTTGAATGTGTATTTAATATCTCGATTTCTGAAAAAGGAATGTAATGTTTAAATCTTAGCAAATTGTTGAGAAATTAGTCAGAAATACACTAAGTCCTAGAAGTGATAAATTACGTCTATTGCAAACAAAGTGTTTCAATGAGTTTAGCAATATGTTTGCAGAAAGGAGGCCCTGTCTGATGGGGCCTCTCTAAATTCTAAGATTCCCATATTATTTTCATTTTAATCAGAATAAAATTTACCCTGGTACAGCACAGACTTCAGATACCTTCCATTGTTCCATGGAACAGATGTTTTGGAATTCACGTAATGACTGACAGATTTCCTTTCTGAAAGTTTTCTAGAATGAAGGTTTTGGTCAAACTAGTCATGCCTGTCTTAAAACTTTTCACTCATCAGGACAATATTTGCATTTTTGTGCTTATCTGTCAATCTTATCTCGATAAAAGTCAAGTTTTTAACTTAACTATATATCCCATTTTTCCCCCCCAAATCACATTCTTAACATTTAGAGTATTGGATCATCAAGATTGAAAATAAGGTCTAATATTTTTTGAGTTATCACCTCAAATAATACACAGATGAGGAAATCTATTAATTGAAATTCATTATAAAGACTTTTGAATAACTGGCACCCCAACCTCTAAACATGCAAGAGACCCAAATGGATGACTTTTCCTAGATTAAGCTTTTAGGCCCCCCGGAAGGCATTCATGGCATAAAAGGGATACTTGTCTATCATGTACCCTTAAGAAAGTAAGACGAATCATCCCTGTGTCTAGGCTGATACCCACGAACCTCCTCACCAACCATACAACTGTGAGCCAATCCTTTTCAGATTTCTTGGTCTGGATTGTTGAGGAGATTGTTGAGAGTTTGGCTATTTTTTGTAATCATCTGATATTGCTGTTTACTTAGCCTGACCCATCCATTCCCTGGGTGTGAGGTATTTTCAGAGGCACACTGACTCATTCAAGCACTAAAGTACCATTTAGGGCATTGCAGCAGTAATCTTCTAAATGCCACCTGGGACTGCACTTAGCCGAGTAAATATCCCCGGTTCCTGTCTTTGATTTCCTTGAATCTGAGGAGGGACAATGCATGCCTTTTGCAATAAAAAAGTCTGTATCCAGTCTTGTTTGAGAGTTGGAACTCAAAAATTTCCAAAGGTTTCTGTTACCTAACTTTAACTCCCATTACTCCAGTGGACCAAATAGATTATTTTCTGATTTTACATACTTCTAAAAAATAAATGTGTAGGGCTCTGCTCCTGGAGCTGAGTATAGAAGAAACTAGATTTGCCAAAGAAAATTTGCTACTTTTAAGTCTTCTCTGACCATAAAATAGCTATCATTAAAACCTGCTTGCATAGAACTAGTATATCTGTCCAAAGAATGGGCTATAAGTTTACCTAGAGTTTTCTCCAACAAATTTCTACAAATATATATATTGTCATATTTGCATAATATCTGAAATGCAAGAAATCAGTTACAAAGAAGACGTATTTCCTGTTTCTTAAAGAGGTGACAATTTAATTGGAGACTATTTAATTCTATGTGACAGCTATTATCAGGGTGGCACTGGAGCCCAGAGATTGCATTTTATGCAAATTTAGGGTATTTTCAAGTGGATGAGATTTTTAGAGGAATACTTCCTTACTAGTAAAATTATGCTTAAGATAACTTTTACTGTATATAGCATGACTACAAGAAAAAAATATTTCTATCATTCAGGCTAATTACTAAGATACTTGCTTCAGGCTTTATATGGAATCTCTAGTTAGGTAAGCACTGCTTTGAAGCAGATTTCCTATCAGAACCAAATCTAACTTTTATAAGAAAAGGAGATCTTTAAACAATAAAAATTAATCTTGACTTTTTAATGTATATACATAAAATGTATATACTCTATGTTTTATGTATATAAAACATAGAGTAATAGAGAATATAGTAATAAGAGATGAGAAATCTGAGTTCTATTCTGCCATGACTGACTTCGGTCAAGCCATTAGACCTCCTTGATACCAAGTTTTCAAGGGAAAATTATAAGAACTTTGAAATCAGAAAAACCTATGTTTGAATCTCATCTCTGCCCTGTATTAGTTGGGCAAACTTAAGCAAGTTCAAAATGTATCTGTTTGCTTTCTAATTTTTACCTTGGAGATAACAAACTCTCTGAAAGAGTTGTTTTGTGAATGAAAAGAGAAAACATAAAATTTCTTACACCATAAGCTCTAAATAAATGTTAATGTCTCCTTGTGAATATCGAGATAAAAATATTTTGAAGGAAGTATAAATTTTATTCAAATTTAAGAGATTATCATTATTATTTATAGTCTATATTTAATAACTAAAAACTAAAAACCATAGAGAAGAATATTCTTAGCCAAGAAGTGTTAAGAATTTTATGGCTGGGAATATAGTTTCAATATCTACCACCAAGTTTAGTCATCTGTTTGTTCTTAAATGAGATGTTTTATCTTGATTAGAATGACCTAGCTTAATTTTGTGTCGGTCTACAATTTAAAAAATGTCAAAATTGCACACCTTGCAATCCTCGGCAAGAAATCAGATTCAGACAATGTAAGTGCCAGTTCTATGTACCTACATTTACAACAAATTTTTAAATTTTACTTTAAGAAACGATTACCTTAAACATAGACATATGAACATAATTCTAATCATTAAATGTTACATGTCCTGTTATGGGCCATGGTTGGTACACACACACATACACACACACATACACACACACATACATACACACACACACACACATATAACAAGACCCTCAATAATCCTAATAATAAAATCACTTCATATTATAATATATAGAATACATAAAATGCTGGGGTATAGCCAAGTATGTCAATGAGTTTGCAGCATTCAGAAAACCTTCAAGATTCTATATTTTTATATAATTTTGATTCATCCTAGGCTTAATTGCTCCTGTTCCTAGCGGTTCTAACTCTGTTTTTCTCATCTCCAGCCATTACAACCCACAAAAGCTATGAAAAGCTCTCTCTTGTAGAAACTACAAAGTGTTAAAGACTTAGTAGTATTTAATAAAGATTTTCCTCCTAGATGAATTGAAAGAAAACCCTTACAGAGGAAAAACCACAATAAATATTGGCAGCATTTCAAAGCAGCTTTTGATAGCAACTGAAGCATTGCTAATTATCTGATTGTGGGGATCTCTAATTATCTACTCTTCACTATATGGGACAGTATCTTAAGTGTGTCATCTGTCTAAAATCTATTTTATTAAAAATAAAGGCATTGGCGAGGTTGTTGGATGTGGCCAAGTGAGTGGCCAGAATGGAATGACATTCAAATCTCTACTGGGTAGCTGTGAACATGTCTCTCTGATAGGTGCTCTAAGTGACACGAGAATATATACAAGTCAAGGAGTGTACACTCAAGAAGAGCTGGACCTTACCACAATTAACTATTGTACCAAGTACAAAGTGGCACTCAATAAATGTTCTTTTAATGAATGTGCCATTGCCAGTGTTCTGACAGGAATATAAACAACACACTAAGGGAACGTAAGAAAAGTGAAATATATGTGCTGGAAGATTGGAGAGGAAGTGGCCTTTGGACTGAACCTTGGAGAACTAGTAAAATTTTAACAGGGAAAGATAAACTAGAAGAAATGTGTGCAAAAACAGGAATGTAAGAGAGTCTGTGTCTACATGAGCCCTTTAAATGGTAGCCTAGCACTTTTGCTTTGCTTCACAAGCTCAGTGCATCGCTTAGTCAGAAAAAAAAAAATCTAACTTCCTCTCTGATTGTTAAAATAAAAGATGATTTGTCTGCTGATTTACTCAAACTTCTTTGAGTTCCAGCTTCCTTGTATATAAACTAAGGATTATAACCCACATCATGAACGGATATCTGACCATTGTCTGAGATGGTATGCTTGTGACAGTGTCCTATACCTACAAGGGCTCCCAGTAAACTATAATAGTAGCAATTCCAGCAATAACAGCTATAAATTTCTTGAAACTTTAGATTTGTTTAAAGAATAATTGTGAAAATACTTAAACATAATCAAAGCAACTATTTTTTTTTTTTAATTCAGTTTAGCTGTACTCTCATGGTAATTTTTTTCTTTTTTAGACCTTTTAGATTTTTCTCTCAAGTTAAGGGCAGGCATAATGTTCAATTTGGTGTTCTCAGGGTCTTACACATGTATTCTAACTTAGATCAACTGACACACATCTTAAAGATCATAAAACATGTCTCCATGATTCATGTAACACAAGGGTGGCTTCATCTGATATTAACTCTTATTAGAAGAGTCATCTGTGGTATCACATTTCAGAGAACTTACAGTGAAAGGCTTTTGGTTATAAATATTTATGATATGTGTTATAAAATGGTATGATATTTTTTTAAATGTATTTATAGATAAACTCATAAAATATCTAGACTTCAGGCTTGGCTAAAATGTTAAAGTATAAAAAATGTCATCTGAAAAAGGCAAAAATTGGAATGCCTAGGCATTCTCTGATTCATTGTTTAGAACAAAATAGCACTTTCATTATTAAATGCTTACCAACATAATAAGCCATATATCAATTTTTTCATATGCATTAAAGTATATAAACCAAAGTGGATTACTTTGAAAAATATTACTTCTATTTGCCAGTCAAAAGAGTATTGAGATTTCAGCCTCAAATTAGAAAATATAAATCAAATTTAGTAGCTAAGAGTGGAAATTTTTAATTGAAAAACATTGAATAGGTGACCATAATTTAAAAAAGTATTCCTCATTAAAAATAATTTTATAGTCAAAAGAAAGAAACTAAAATTCACCTATATATTCTCAAAGTATAAAAATAAGAAAGGGGTGCATATCATCCTACTCTTGGAATCATTTGATGTCATTTGGGGGTGATTTGACAGACACACTTACAGAGCAGCAGAAAAAAAAAAAAAGGTACTAGTTAAGTGTCTGAAATTATTATTGTCTCCATAGGAGAGAACAATAATGTTTACTGTGTACAAAGCATTTTGACTAAATGTGGTGATTTTCTCCATTTTCTTCCATCTTTAACTTTCCCAGATTGGAGATGTTGCTTGCCCTGGAAGTTCTGGCCAAAGGACAAGAGATTATAAAACAAGATATTGGGTGAGAAATAAAAGAAAAAACTTATCATACTTTTTCTGAAATATTTTTTTATTATGAAAACATAAGAGAAAAATCTTAAAATTGACGAGCCTTAGTCACAAAAGAAAAACATATGTAAGATTTAGTTTTCAAAACAAGATTCCTTTGTGTAACTGTAGAGTCCACTAGCACACACACACACGGAGACACACACACATAGACACACACACACGCGCGCACACACGCTCTCTCAATATTTCTGTGGCCTAATGTGAAAGCAAACCCTACCCTACATAGTAGTATAATTTCTTTCTTTTTCAGAGTTACTGTATAATAAAAGATGAAGACAAAGTAGTTTTTCTCTCTGTGGCTCATGCTAACACTGAATTATTTTGGAAGATTGCAAAATAGTGGCAATATTAATTAAAAAGTCAACAATTATCATCCATATAGTATTTTACTGAGTGTTTGCTTCTATTTTATCTCATTTAGTCTCTGAAATCCTAGGATAATTTGAATAGGTGTTTTTATCATTTCTAATATATAAATGAGGAACTAGAAATTTGGAGAGATGAAGCAACTTACCCAAGGTCACGTGCTACAGTTGGAACTCAGGACTCTGTCCCATGATCCATCCTCTTCTAAGTCTCCTATAAGCTTCCACATAAAGTATAAATCCCCCCTCCCTATACATACAACTCAACTTTTGAAAGATTTGGGGAAATATTTAAAATATATGAATTATATTTAGAAATTCCTTTTTTTTTTTTTCAGCAACTAAGTTATTTTTCCCTCTCATAAAGCTTATCAAGCTTTCAGGTTACCTTAAGAATTGTTGTCAAGTTTGCTGTTAAGTAAAAAACTTATGGAGAGGTATTCTAATAAAACAAAATTGTTTATATCTTTCATCTGTTATCACTCAAACACCAAACACTAATAGTGATATAAACCCCCATATTGAAATCATGAGAGCAGATGCTCTAAATTTCTGTTGTCTGATACAGTAGCCACTAACCACATGTGACTATTAAAATTTAAATTAAATTTAATAAGTTAAATGACATAAAATTGGCAGTTCCTCTATCACACTAATCCTGTATCAAGAGCTCTGTAGCCACAAGGGGCTAATGACTATAGTATTGAACATCACAGATGTAGAACATTTCCATCACTGCAAAAAGTTCTGTTGGGACATAGGCCTTAATTCTAGCTATTGTCATTAGTGTCAACCTATATCATTCTCAACTCTACAGAGCTGTCCTCTGGAATGAATGGTATCAAAAAAGAGAGAGAGCGAGAGAGAGAGAGAGAGAGAGAGAGAGAGAGAGAGAGAGAGAGAGTGTGTGTGTGTGTGTGTGTGTGTAAAACAAACCATGATTCTACTCTCCCAGAAAATGCTAAGAAAATCAGCAAGTTACAAATAATCATGAGATATTTATGTGGAAAGAGACCCAAATCTCTATGTTAATATCAGTCAACCCTTAAGACCATTTTAGTGATGCGCTGTAATATTAACAGCTTTTTTGATAGGTTAAACAGAGCATCTTCAGTTTCTGAGATTTTGTGGATATAGAGAGATCAAATGAGAGGGATTAGTCTCTGGAGATGGAGTAGTCGAGACAGGGACAAGGAGATAAGATTCTTTCCATGAGAGAGGCCCATGGGAAAAAGCCAGGTCGGTCTAAGAAGCACCCAGGGAATATGTTCCATCAGCTCCATTTGAGAATTTTCTTTAAAGAACCAAATGGTTGCCTTGGATGAGAGGATGAAAATAGGGAAAAGATGAAAAACTAAGTAGAAAGGACTGAATATTGTTCTTACTGAACTGTCTGCTGCAGATGGCCAGGCATTGCTGAACTTTGAAAGTAGGTTAATCTGAAGAGGCAGTGGTTTAGGGAACTGGAAAGCATCCATGCCAGAATCCTCCATCTGTTACTTCCTACCTCTCTAGCTTTCATCACATTTAACATCTTTGAGACTTAGTTTCAGATCTCATTTGTTCTACTGAAAGCTAGACATGTTAAGGGTATGGTGCTTAGGAGGGTGACAAAGATGATTAAACACAAATAACTCACACAAATAGATAATTATCACATAATTCCATGAATGCAATGACAGACATATGCACAGAGATCTCCAAAATCTTGAAAGACTGTGGTGTAAGATGCAGTGTCTGGGCTAAATCATTAAGCATGAAGAGCAGTTGACGAAGGGATGGATAATTCATGGAGAGAAGGAAGCAAGCATGAAAGAAAGGAGGAAGCTATACACATATAAAAAAACATTTATATATTTAACAAATTCTTTCCCAATGTGAAAGGACAGAGACATTTATAAAACAGGAAAACATTCTATGCCTGAACAGGCAGAGTTAAATGGAGTAGAGAAAAATCATTGTTTGAAAAGGCAAGCAAAAAAAAAAAGTGGCTGGAAATGCCAAATAAATTCTATCCTACTAAGAAAACCTTTTTTTTTTTTCTTTGCATACTGCCTCAGCCTTTACAGTTACATTTGCACAAGACAAAGTAGCATTGGTGCTCATGAAAATTACCTCTCCTTTCTGGTCAGACAGGTTGCACCAGCAAATCTCTGATAACAGACACACTAGGCACGCAAGCCTTTCAGATCTCAGCAACCAGCAGTCCCCCACATCGAGACTTCTCATTGCCCTGCCTGTTGTCACTGCCACCAGTACTAGGAACCCCTTTCCCTTGCTCTCAAAATTAAGGCTGCACAATGTTTTACCCCTTCCTCTCTGTATGGCCATTTCGAATTATTGAGAGAGATTGGATTTCCTTAGATTTAAATATCACTCAGAACCTACAGACTCATTATTCACTCTTTCTGATTCCAGATGTCTCGTGAGGCTGTAGTTTTTGGTGTCTAGACATCTGCTATTTGGAACCTTAAGGCCCCTGGAGTGACGTTCAGAGAACAGTATCTCACTGTCTCCCCCCTAGAGAGACTGCCATGTGAGTCATTGGCCTATTCTCTTGAGGGACTGCTCTTTCTGGAAGCAAGAGATGAGACGAGAGCTGCCCCACCTGGTGATCTCCATTTAATTTTTTTATTAACAACAACAACAAAAAAAAACTGAAAAAAACATTAACTCATTTCGGACACTTTTGCTATCGGTTATTTTTGACAATTAAATGACAGCCCTTAAATTAAGGCTTCTTGAGACTTAACAAGTTTATGGATTGTTGGTGGATAAGGACTTATAGAAAGGGAAAGAAAGTTTTATTTGTAATCACAATTATTCTCTTTACTGTCCCTACCACCACTGCCACCTAGAAGCAGTAAGAAAAGATTAGCATCACCTTCACTTGGAGAAGGGACTTGGGCCTATGGCAAACACCAGCAAACTTTGGCCTGCAGGCCAAAGCCAGCTCATCACCTGTTTTATCAATAAAATTTTGTGCAACGCAGCAATACTCATTTGTTTACATATCGTCTATGGCTGTTATTATGTTGGTAAAAGTTTGAGCAATTACAACAGAGACCATATGATCCACAAAGCCTAAAATATTTACCACTTGGCTCTTTACAGAAAAAGTTTAACTTGACCCAAGGTAAAGCAGAGACTTGCATTGGAAACAGTTTGCTTAATATTTATCATGTTTTAGTTCATTTGACAAACACTTATGGAGCACTTCCAGGGTACTAGCCTCTGAGAACACAACAGAGAATAGAACCCATATAGTCTTTTTCTTCAAAAGCTTACGATTTTCTCAGGCTTTATTGCAGTGGTCCCTATTCAACATTTTTTTTTCTTCTGTGTAATTAACATAACACATTAATAGGCATAGAAGATTGTTACCAAATAAAATAAAGCGTACCCAGTTAAATTCAGCAAATATTTATTAAGTTTAAATAGCAACTATGAATGAAGCCAAATGTTATGTAATTATTCTCTCTCTAAATGGTACATCAAGAGAAGACCAGAGAGAAGTGTTCAATGGATTTAGAGTGTTTTAATCTCAATATGAAGTCAACATAGGGTTGTGATGGGTAGAGGTGATGGACATTAAGCATTAGAACAAAGCCATCACTGATATGAAATGTATGTTTCAAGCTACCTAAAAATAATGTTAACAATTCATTTTTTTAAACAACAATAATAATAGTAATAGTAATAATAATGGGAGATATAAATAAGAAGAGAAAATTTCTTCTTCCATTCTAGTGGAAGGGAGTAAAGGAGAATCTGTACCTAGTGCACAGAGGGAAAAAACAAGTTGAATAATTTATGAGTGTTGAGAAATGTGAGGAGTGCTCTGTGTACAAATATATATCTCCTACTAAAAACATCTGGCTTAACAAATCCAAGCTCTTAGTCTTGTGATAACAAGAAAAGATAATAAGAAGGAGAAAATCGGGCAGTGGCTGAACTTGTCACATCTATGTAAGACCTAGACCCAGAGTGTTCACATGGGCAAAATGGAAACCCTTCTACCAGCATAACAGTGAGTTCTGCACAGCCTGTCCCTAGTGACAGAGAGGCATGTGAAAGGAGGTATAGTGTTTGCTGTCTAAAATAGATGGTAGCATTAATCCTTCTCATCAAACTAATATTTGTGTTCACGAACAATAGCAGATATGTAACTCACACACAGAGATAATGGATAAAACCAAACACAGAGACGAGTGTTTTAAAATCAAGTCTGGATTACATTAGCTAAATCTTAAGCTAAGCCTAAATTTGAAACATAAATGAAAAATGTTTGTTTGTTTTTTTTTTCAAGCGACCCCAAAAGGGACTTCATCAGGTCTTTAGTTTGTCACAGTAGCAGACTGCAGATTTCTCTTCTCAAGCATTTCCCATGAAGGATTTTCTGCTTTGTCACACATGTTCCCATTCACTGGTTCAGTGCCCTGGCAAAACCAGAGATTCTAAACTTGTCCGGAAAAGGGTTTCATAATTCATCATGCATATCACTCTGCTTGGCACCAAGAACAGTAGCCTGATCCAGGCACATGCTCTTGGACATTCACGGTTGACTGAAGGCACCAGATTTTTGATAAACTAATGTAGGACAAAGGGAAGGAGCCTGATAGCACAGCCCCTGTGACTGAGATGGAGGAAAGAAAAAGAGAGATTGAGATTGAAGCGGGGTGAGGGTCTCCCCTTGATGGGTGTCCCTTGAGACAAATGTATGAGTGCATTGGCTGAGAAAGGTTGCTCCCTGCAGCAAGGTGGTGAGGGTGGGGTTTACTAGAAGAATGGTGAAAGGCTTGAAAGGATGAGAGTGAAGGAAGGGAAAAGGGGGAAAGGTAAGCCTGGTGAGAGAGCAAATGTTCCAGGACAGATCATTTTGGAAAACATAATGCCTGCCAGTCAGCCCAGGAAGTTCATGTTGAGGGCCATCCTCAATATAGGGCATCTGTTAACCTTGGCTTTGACAAGGCTAGGGGAGGGGAAAAGGGGGTAATGGAAATGATGCATGGGCTCCACGTCATGCTAATGTTCTCTGAAAGTGCCAATTTGTCTACAGAGGTAAAATATTCTGAAAAGTTTCCCATTTCCACTGTTTTCATAATGATTTCAGCAATGAGCCATCTGAATTCAAAATTAAGATTTACTTTGTTTGAAATATTTCACCTTAGAAAGATGGAGCAGAATTATAAGAAAGGAATATGTTTAACTATTGTTAAATCTA
>NW_006443138.1:23872269-23877269 GCF_000325575.1 Pteropus alecto
TCAATTGGAGAGAGACAGAGGACAAAGAGAAAAATAAATGCATTTCTGATTAGAAAATGCAAATTAATGCCTGCATTCTGCCTAAATTCCTCCAATATATTCTTTTAGTTGTTTTCTTTCATTACCATCTAACTAGAAAACTTATATAATTTCTTTTGGTAGGTAGGTGAGTGGGAGTCTCTTTGTAAATTTCCTTATTAAAAAAAATTGTACTAATAATTAAAGAAATGTAAATTAAAGCTAGAAAATAACATTCCTCCTATCAAAATGGTGAAGCTCCAAAACACTGATCATTCTCCAGGTTGGCATAGTTGTAACAAAACAGAAACTCCAAATAGTCTTGATGGCCTTATTTATTGATATCACAGTTTAAAAGAACGATTTGGAAATTTATCTACACTTTAAATCCTTTTATCCCAAGAATTTCACATTGTTGGAAATACTTTACAGAGATAGTTGCCCAATTGATCCAACATATATGAACAAGAGCGTTCATTACTGAATATTGCATAAGTGCAAAGAACTGGAAACGATTAAAATGTCCACCATGAGAGAACTGGCTTATTAAGTTACGGTATGTCCTTTCAACAAAAATCCTGAACAGCATTTAAATGAGCTACATTTACATGGTTTGGCATGTATTATATGTTCTTTCAGTATATTAAATGGGGAGAAAAAAAAAGAGTCACAAAATAACATTATGATTTGATTATTCTGATCTTATTTTTTTTTTAATGACCAATGAATATATCTCATGAATATTTCTTAAGACTGTTATGCAAAAAAGAAAATCTGGAAGAATTCACAATAAAATGTAAGCAGTGACTATTTCTGGAAAATTCGACAGAGTTGGGGGACTTTTGACAGAGATGAGGGATTTTTACTTTTTCTTCCTATTATACTATATTTTTCCTTTGTTTTTTACAGGCCTGTTTTCTTTCATAATTTAAAAAAAAAAGTCAATGTATTTATTCAGATATTTTAATTCACTTTTTTCAGGAAAACCCTAGAATTTGCAGATTCTTCCAAGGAAGAATAAGACTGAAAAGTATAAGACTCCGTATCTGAAAAGTATAACACTTACCATGCAGTACCAATCCTGCCACTTTCTTTTAATTATTTTTACTCTAGGCTCCCAAAAGCCCCTGGGATTTATAGCATCCTCTCAAGTGAGCTCTTTTTCTTCACCATAGGTACTTCTACCAACACCACACAGAAAGAGGAGGACACTGAGTAGCAGAGAGGATGAATGATTTGCCAAAGGTCATGCATGTGCAAGTTGGAAGATGTGTTATTGACAGGATTTTAATTGCTTGTCTAAGGCTGCATGGTTAGGAATACCCCAGAGAATGGAATTAAGCATATATTTTTATTAAAATTAGAACATCAGAAGGAATATTTTTCTATTCCAAGACATATATTGCTTGAAAAGGACCATTACTGATGATGCTTGTCCATGTTAGTAAACTAGATCTCATGCTGCCTTGATTGTAAGTAAATAATTTCTCAGAACATTGTGTCTAGAAGAGCTTAGTTGCCTTAATTGCTTGCATCATAACTCATCAGTCTATCAAACACATTGGTAGAAAAGCCCAACAGCAGATTTAATTGTCTTACTAAATGAATATTATAACAACTTGTGTTATCTCTGGTTATAGCTAAGCATAAATTAGGTCAGAATAGTAATTTTTAATTCATCTCCTTACATTTAAATCTAGGAACCCATCTAAAATGGATCAAATTCGCATGGGGCTTAATACACAACTCTTAATTTTGAATTGTTCTGCAAATGAATCACAGGGTATATCTAATTATTATGAATATTTTTAAGAAACCATTTAACTCTCAGAAATTATATTTGTATCCCAACCTTATAACCAATGAAGAATTTGAATGCACTTCAAGTTCTCATGCTAAAAGTAAACTTATCCCTCCCAGCCACAGGTACATACATCATTGTTGTACAGCTCAGAAATCATAGTTCAACTTTCCCCTTAAAGGAGTTTGAGAGCTAGAGGCTGCTATTTACTGTTTTCAGGCAAAATTCTAAAATTTCCCCTACAGTAATTCCAGTTTCAAAATCTCAGATATCTGTTCCAGGAAGCCTGTGCCATAAGCACACTCTCAGCTGACAAAGAATTGTAGGATAAAGAAAGAGGAAAGTCTAACCCTTTTTAAGTCTTTGGAATATCTTTTATCAAATGTGTCTTAATCTAAACATGGCTCAAGCTAAGACAAAAGGTAAAACACACTTAAAATTACAACATACTTAAACAGGAAATGTCTTTGATCTGCTGCTTTTTTGTTTTCCTTTTTTTCCAGAGAAAACATCAATCTTAATAAACTTTTCAAAATTCTCCATGAATAATATAAATAAATCTAGATTACAGCTTTAAGCATTAAGTACTTAAAATTTCCCCCTCTTTGAATATGGACACTTTAGTCACTGGCCTGGGGAAACCTGTGATCTCACTGTTGTTTCGTTTTAAAAATTCATTGGATTTTTTATCTTTGTTTTTGTTTATTGTTTTCCCATATGAAGAAATATTTCATTTAAAAATGAGCTTCTATTGGTATATTTGGGACTGCCTCATTACATCTTTCAGAACATTAAATTCTCCATCTTTTATTTTCTTTTCAATAATAAGATAAATCTTGTGGGCCTTTGCCTGAGCTAGACAATGTGGCATTCATTCATTCAAAAACATTTCCCAAGAAGCACCTAAAAGTTTCTAAATTCCTTAATAATATTATCCTATTCCATCATGTTTCTTGCTATTTGCATAGTCATTTCATTGGATAGTTTATGATAAATGAAAGTGAAAGGATTTTCCTACACTGACATTTTCACAAGATTTACTTTCTTACTAAAACATATGGACAGTGTCCTCTTGAGACCTTCAGTTGGTCCTAACTTTCTGAGGGGACATGAGTCTGCCCTGGCAGTGTACTGACATTGCTTGCTAATCTCTGTCCTCCTCTGCTGGGATCCCCTCCCACAGTGACTTCCTAAAGACCATCTTCCAGAAAAAATGGCTCTGAGATGTCTCATTCAAGTGTGCAGCCAAAAGCATGAGGGCTTCAGATTCTGTCATACCCAAAGCTTCTATGAGTCATTGAATTTTTCTTCTTTTGTTACCTCCTTACAAGCACTTTACAAATACAACTTGGCCTGCCCGAACTTCCCAGAGTACATTCATCAATGGCTAACAAACATTATTGTTATAGGCTGGATTGTGTCCCTCTGAAATTTGTATATTGAAGTCTTATTCCCCAGCACCTCAGGATGCAGCTGTATTTGGAGATAAGGGCTTGAAAGGTAATTAAGACAAAATGAGATCATATGGGTGGGCCCTAAATCAAAATGATCGGTGTCTCTATAAGAAGAGGAAATTAGGACACAGATTTGTACAGAGGGAAGACCATATAAAAACATACAGAGAAGACGACTATCAACAAGCCAAGTAGAGAGGCCTCAAAGGAAACGCTGCCAACACCTTGAACTCTGACTTCTAGACTCCAGAGTTGTGATAAAATAAATTTCTATTGGTTAAGCTTCTTAGTCTGTCGTACTTTGTTATGGAAGTTCTAACAATAGTACAACAGTTTTCCTCTAATTCAACTTTGAGCACCTATTAGAGGCCAAGGGTAAGTATGGTAAGAAATAAAACTGGAGAGAAAGGCTGGGTCAAGATTCTGTATAGTCCTTAAAAAATGGAAAGAAATTAGAATTTATTTTCAATGAGATGTAAGGGGACTATGGGATTCAATAGTAAGGATAAATCCTTTGAGAAGGTAAGATTTGAGCCCTTTGATAGAGAGGTAATGCAGATATGCAATGGATTAAAAAATAAATGGGTATGAAAAACATGGACTCAGAGAATATAAGTAATGAAACTACCTATATCTACCCTCTAATGATAACCTAAGTAGTACTAGCTGGTATTACAATGAGAAATTATTATGTCTTAATCTGATACAAACATTTCTGCTTCTTCAGTAGAAAAGAAAGAGCAATGACCTGACATTGACTTAGATCTATTACCTAAATATGCACATTTGTTTCTCTTGTAATGTTGACTACTCATAAAACAAATTATAATTTTCCACATCTTACATTTAGAATAATTGAAAAATATTTTTTCTGTGGAGACTGGTATTTATGAACTTGCACAACTATGCTATGTAGATATAAAATGGTAGAAAACAGTAAGTCGAGAGATTTTTTTTCTTTTGCCATCAAGCATTAGGTACCATTAGCTTTGCATCTTTAGTCAATGACATTTCACAAGTGAAAGCTAAAAATCATATTTGTGCTACCTCGTGATTTTTATTTCTCACATCAGATTTCTCCAGTAAATATGTGAAACTTTAAGTAGGTCATAATAATGGCCAGAGAATATCATCTGCTTGCCAGTGTAATCTTGGAAGATAGCACTATATTTTATAAATAGGAATTTTTGTTTCTGCTCACCTAGGTAAGAGTAGACATAATACAATTGGGATTTCACTCAAAAATTTGCAGTGGTAGCCAGAATCAAGTCTCCAAAGAGTCCTGAGATGTTGCCAGAGCATATTAAATATTCACCATTATTTTGCTATTTGTTTGGTTGATTATGGTTGAGATTTTTAATTAAAATTCAGTAAGATAAAGCACAATGTCTAATGAACATTCAAGTTATGTGTAATGGATGAGTTATTGAAAGAGTAAATGAAAGTATCATAGGGCAGAAATGCAACTGATTGTCAAGGAGACTAGAACCATGTTCAAGAAAGTTGTCAGGAAATCAAGCTATATCTTTTCTTTGCTTTTATTTTCGTTTCATTGTTCTCCTCCACTAACTGGCCTTCTCCGCTGTTCTGTTACCTTCCATGCCCCGGTGCTTCTGAGTTTAAATCTTTTTAACATGTCAATATATTATTATCTATCCATCCCTCAGAGACAGGTTTTTGTTCTCAGTGCTAAATCACTGGGATGATATGATTTGTGCATCTTAAAT
>NW_006443138.1:23879769-23889822 GCF_000325575.1 Pteropus alecto
AATATACTCTGGTCTTAAATCAAAGTAAAGAGCACTCGTCATAAGCCTTCTTCCAATGCATGTTTTTTGGGAAATTAATGTATAGATTCAGAGTTGAAAAACATAATTAAGTTGTACTGAATGAAGTATTTTCAAGTATTTTAAAATCCAAATTTAAAGAGAATCTGAATGTATTTATTGGCTTCTTTGCTATGCTTCTTTGCATTGTGTTGAGTGACGTTTTTAGTGATTGCGTTGAGATTACAATGTACGTGTTTAACTTTCAGTCTTCTTAGGGTTACTATTGTGCTACTGTACAAAAAATGCAGAAATTTCAACCATATACAACCACTTATCCCTTTCCTCTGTCCTTTACATTATAACTGTCATATTCGTTACATCTTCATATAGTAAATACCTCATAAATAATATTATTACTTTTTCTTTAAATAGTCATATATATCTTAAAGAAATTAAGAATAAAAAATGATCTTTTATATTTCCCTAAACCTTTTTTAATGCTTTTAATTTCTTCCTAGATATCTGAGTTTCTATCTGCTATTATTTCTCCTAGTTCTGAAAAATTTCCTTTAGCATTTTTTTTTTAGCACAGGTCACTGGTAATTGATTCCCTTCACTTTCTTTTATATGGTAATGTCTTTATTTTGCTCTATTTCTTGATGGATACTTGGATATTTTTTCTGGATATAGAATTCTGGGTTGAAGTTTCATTATTTCAGCACTGTAATCGTCTTTTCACATTGTCTCTGGCTTTCACAGTTTTCCTTAAGAAATTAGTAAGATTTGATTATTGTTCCATTATATATAATGTGTCATTCTTCTTTAGTTGCTTTTAAGCTGCTTTTTCTTCTCAACTTTGATTTTTTAGCAGATTGACTATGATACGCAAATGTGTGGTTTTCTTTATATTTGTCCTTCTTAGATTCACTGAGCTTCTTACACATGAAAATTTATGTCTTTCACCAAGTTGATGACATTTTTGAACACTATTACTTAAAATACATGTACTACCCCATTTTTCTCCCACCTCCCTCTGGAACTCCAATTACATATACATTGCACCTTTTTTATATTATATTGTTCCACAGGTCCCTGGGACTCTGTTTTTGTTTTTGTTTTTTAAATTGTTCCTCGGATTGGATAATACACATTGCTCTACATTAAAGTTTACTAATTTATTTCTCTTTCATCTGTATTTTCCTGTTAACTTATTCCATATATTTTAATTTCAAATTTAAAGCTTTTGGTTATAGATTTTGCATATGGTTCTTTGATATAGTTTCAATTTCTCAGTTTTCTATTTTCATTTCTCATGAGTGTATTTTCCTTTATTTTATGGTGCATCATTTTAATAAGTGCTTTAAACTTCTTAATCTGCTAGTTCTAACATTTAATTTTTCTTTGGATTGGTCTTGGTTTACTATCTTTTCTCTTGAGACTGGCCTATACTTTCCTAAGTCTGTACATCGAGTAATTTTAAATTGTGTTCTGAACATAGTGAATACTCTAAGAATAATTTTTGTTGTTCTTACTTTAACAATCAAAAAATTTTGTTATTGTCAAACTGAAAATTCTGTCTTTTAGTAGCAACTAAAATATCAGTTTTATCCTTTTATTTTCAGTTGAAATACTGTAAGTCTGTCCCACCAATTTATGGCTCAGGAGTTAGTCTAAAATTTGGGCGGAATTTATATACAGAATTTGAAGCTTACTGTCTCTGGCTCTCTCCTTTCCTGAATTCCTCCTTCACTTTTCCAGCAGCCTTGACTTTCCCCATCTCTGTGCTCTCATTTTTGAGGCCAGAAAAGCTTGTGCCATGTATAAAAATAGGACACTCCCCTGTTATTCCACTCACTTGTGTGTCAACTTCTGCCCAGAATTTGCCCAACTTTCTTTAGTCTCCAGTGCTGTAAAAATTATTATTATTTTTTTTTAATTTGGCCAAAGTTTTAATTATTATCTATGGGAGGATTGGTCCAGTAAGGGGTTACTCAGCCATAGCAGAAGTTAAAGTAGAAGTTATGAAATGTAGACACTTTTCTTATGGCTGAATAATATTCTGTTGTATATGTGTACTACATCTTCTTTATCCAATCATCTATCGAAGGACGCTTTGGTTGATGAACAAAACAGAGACTCACAGACATATACAACAGTTTAGTGACTACCAGAGGGAAATGAGAGAAGGGAGAGGTAGATAAGGATAAAGGGGGTCAAATACATGGTGATGGAAGAAGATTTGACTTTGGATGGTGAACATACAATGCAATATACACATGACATATTATTGAATTGTACACTTGGCCTATATAATTTTATTAACCAATGTCACTCCAATAAATTTAATAAAATAAAAAAATGTAGACACCGATGGTTTGTGTTATTTCTCCTTCTTTTCTTTCTCTTTCTCTTTATTTTCTCTTCTTTCTTTTTTCTTTCTTTTTGATTATAGAAATAAACTTTGAAGAACATAGTTTATTTAAAGATATTCATTGTTTTTGTTATCTTAGTTTTTTCATCTTTTTTTTTTTTTATGAAATGGGTAGCTTCTCTCCTCAAACATATGAGGCAAATTTGCTAAGAGAAATAGAGGATCTGAAGAGATTTTAATCAAAGAAAAAGAAAGTTCATGATAGAATACAGTAGGAGTTAATTCTAAATACATTGATGACACATTAGATGATAGAGAAGAGATGAATGTAAGAAAAGAAGACCAAGAAGAATTTGGCCAGAACTCAAACCCAGGTTTAAATTACTCCAGGATCCATGCTCTTGGCTGCCAATGTTGTACTGAGGAAGACCATTAAAACTAAAAATGGGAAACACTATATAACATGGAGGATAGAAGAGAAACCAGTGTAGATTTTTTTTCAAAAAGTATGAGAAAATTATAAAAGTTATTTTTAAAAATGGTGCTGTTCATGTTGTCTAATATGAAGCCAATTTAAAAAGGGGGTTTCTAAATTCTAAAACTGAAATGGAAGTCTCTTTATATAGAATTGGTCAAGGATCTTGAATTTTGTAGAGAGGTTATGATAAGGTTTATTAAATATGTACAAAGAAGCATTTTTTTTTCTCAGAGCTCTCTTCTCTACTGCCCCTTATTGTGACCTGCTATTATTGTGAAAAAAATACGGTAAAGTATTTTGACCATCTCCAAAAGCCTCAGGAATGTTGAATCCCAAAGGTAGTTGCAACAACTTCTTTGAGAATTCCTATTAGTCTATCACTAGAACAGCACTTTCTGACCACCTATTTACACACATACTCTGCTGTTGAGTCATTGACACGTTAAAGACCACATTGATGTAGGTTGACAGAAACAACCTAGTGAACAACCTGAACAAGTGTTTGCATTAAATAATAATTTATACTATGCATAAGCAAAGGTAAGTGCATTCACTGTGGGGTGGCAGATAGAGACTAGCGATTCCTTGTTTAGACAGAAAGAACTGACAAGGAAGAGCTCATTAGAGTCTCTGGAGAGAGGCTGACAGCTGAGGAGCTGTCGGCTCTGTCAAAGACCTTTGAAAATAATTCTTGTTTTTGAATCAGAATTTTCTGAATCACCAGCAGGATGCCAGAAGCGCACCGTTTGCTTCCTTGACTATTTCCTCACTCTTCAGTACTATCAGAAATTGCCCAAAGCCTTAGCTGATTTCAAATTATTTTTTGCTTTGGCATGCATGCCCACAGATAAACTGGCATTTGTTTCTTTATAAAAATCCCTTTATTTCCCTTTTCTTCTATTCTGGCTAATTAATGTCAGGCCTTGCATTAAAATATGAAGTTACTGACGATATGTCATTGTGTGTGTGTGTGTGTGTGTGTGTGTGTGTGTGTGTGTGTGTGTAAGAAACATACACAGATTGACCTTGATTTTATGTCTCTAAGATGAACAAACTGAAGATGGCAGGGAAAGAATGCTGGACTTGCAAAAGGAAAACTTATTCAGATGACTATAGTTTAAAAAAAAAAAAAAAAACTCCTGTGCCAATTCTCATGCTGAGCAGGAACTCCTATAGTGTTCAACAAATTCTGACCTCTCTTAAAATCCTTTTCATTTCCTTCTGTATCAGTTCCTATAAGAAAAGATAGCATACTCAAAGATTTTAGATTTTTATAAAATTATCATTTTTTTAGGAATGCGAGTAAGGTTAAGCACACCATGCTCAATGGAGAAGAAACACCCAAGGACTAACAACAACAGGTATCCATAATCACCTGCTAAGCCTAACGAGGCAAGGAAGAAAGATGGTGTTGTGAAACCAGTGGAAGAGGGGCTGTGGCTGTAGAAGAATGGAGCCTCTCTATGGTGGTGAAGCAGGGAAACAACAGAAGAAATAAATACTATAATATTTCTCTCTCTCTCTTTCTCTCTCTCTCTCTCTCTCTCTCTCTCTCTCTCTCTCTCTCTCTCTCCCTGCTCCCTGACCCATATCCAATCAATTGCTGCCTTCTATTAGGTGAATCCAACCAGGATACAAAGTACAAGAGAACTAGGAACTCAGGGCAAAGTAAAACAAAGTAAAACAGAAAATGAATCAAGAGGGGCAATCAGAGAACCACCAGTACACCTCCCATCAAAACTACCCTTCTAGTAAACAATCTGGACATTTTCTGCGAAAGCTAAACATATGCATATCCTATGATCAGAAGTTCCACTCCTGGTATATATGTAAGAGAAATCAGTGCATATACCCTCCAAGCTAAATGTACAAAAATATTCAGAACTTTTTACAATTTAAACTAATCAAAAAATGCGAACAATCTAAATGTCTACGAATAGTAGAATGGATAAATTATGGTATATTCATAGAAGATTACAAAGCAATGGAAAAGAACAAGCCACTGATAACTGCAATGACATGAATGAGTCTCACTGATATAATGTGAAGATGAAAAAGCCAGACACCAAAGAGCACATACTGAATGATTCTATCTATAAAAAATTCTAAAATAGGCACAATCAAGCCGTGGTGATAAAAGTCAGAATAGTGTTTAGCTTCTGTGTGTGGGGAAGGGAAAACGGAACTGGGTACTGACTGGAAAGGACCAGGAAGGAACGTCCGGGTAGTAGTTATTTACGTATACACACGTAAAAATTTATTGAGCTAAACATTGAACACTGTTTCACTTTATGCAAGTTATATCTCACTTCAAAAAACAATAACAACCATCACTACTACTACTACTACTACTACTACTGCTACAACAACTACTACTACTACTATTATTACTACTACTGCTACTTCTACTATTCCTCCTTTCCCATGTACCAATGTCACTGAGAATTAGGTTGTCTGCTAGGTAATAGCAGCAAGTGAAAGACTTAATCAGAAAATATTCTCTTCTTGTTTATAAACTGGATATTCCTCACCGATAATAAAAAGAACAGATTTTTTAAAAGAAAATGACAAAGACAAAAAATCTTTCAACTCCAGAAAACATTTAGGTAGTGAATCCAACTTTCAGAGATAATGGGAAGACAGTGGGTTGAGTTAGTATTTTGTGGTGGGAAGTCCTTGGGGACCCTCAAATCATGCCTGGCTGTCTAATGCCTGTATAAGTCTGGCTCAGAGCACTATTTTAAAATGTTACTATATCACACAGGGACAAAGCTTCAGAGAACTATGTTAGATAATCCATTTTTATGAAAAAGTGGGCAGAAATATTGCATGACTGATTTTCAAACATAATTTATCTTTTGCCTGGTAAATTGGGCAGAACATAGAATCCAGTATAATTATCCAAACCCTCCTGGCTTGCTGTTTTCTCATTTACTACCAGGTTGGTTTTCAATGTTATAGTTAATAATATTTCTAAATAGGAGTCCAATTACATGGCATTTTAATATCCTGACCCATAGATAAGAATTTAACAGATATCTTCACTATGCCGCTATCTCAATGGTCCTGATTCTGTGGTGGAAAAAACCATACCCTGAGAACAAATTGTTCACCATAAGAGTAGGATTAATGTTTCTAAGCATCACAGTTCCATTTTGCAAATTGCTTCTCCATGGTATGTTACCAAGCAACCAAAGAGAGGTATACAGACTTGAAATACAAGAGAAAAGACAACTGGAGTTGGAACTTTACAGAAGCAAAGCTTTTAAGGGTGCTCTCATACCATAAGGGAAATCAGGGCTATTATTTATGCACAATTTGTATAACCCATGAACCCAGGGCCACAGTCCCTTGTAGAATCAGAATATATAGTATTTCTCTTATTTGTTCCCACCACACCTGTGAGAACTTCACCTCAAATTCCTCTCAATTTCATACGAGATTCTCCAAAAGTCTTTTCATATGTACTCTATGAACAAACCCTCAGTGCTATCATATGTCATTCATTATTTTCCTCACTCTGGGCGTGTCTCCCACAGGGCCAGTGCTGCTCTTTAGAGCACTGGTGTCTGTGCTGAGGGTGCTGCTTCAGTCAGAGTTATGAGCTGATGTCTTAGCACTCCTCCAATGTCACAGAGAGATTTGAGTGAAACTGCCCTTAAATTTTCTTCAGCTTCTCATAAAATATATGGTAGCTACAAAAGAGTATCCTATATAAATATCCTTTAATAATAATAATAATAAAGTAAATAAATGAAATAAGCCTTCCATACTCACCACTCAGCTTAACAAATAAAACTTTCTCCCAGCTTTGAAGCCTCCTCTTTATTCCTAAACCCTTTCCTCTGTTCTCAGTGTTCACAAGTAAACTTTATCCAGGACATACTATTTGAGGGATTGTTAATTTTCTAAGTGAAAGGGAGATCTTTGTAACCACCCCTCAACCCCGCAAAGAAGATTAGCTAGGACAGAACTGGAGGGAAGCTCAGACTGGAGCAGCTGGGATGGGGGTGGGGCGGCTGGCTCCTAGCATGGATCCCAGTATACCACGACAATTGGGATTCTGAGTATGAGCCAGCACAGAGGTGATAAAGCCAAGTCTGCTGCTCTAGCATTGAACCTAAAATCTTAAAGCAGGCTGAAATGGTCATAAAGTCAGTGGCGTCTCCTGGCTACCTATAAAAACAGAAGCAGAAATAAAATAAAACCCTCTGTAAATAAAGATATCTTAGTGTAGGTACATATACATCACACCTATTAAGATCAAACAATAGGTTCAAAATCAAACACCAAGTACACAATAAGGCAAGCTACTGTGAGTGAGCATCAACGGGAGCAATAAACAATAGTTATAGACAATTCCTCCTTCAAGGACTATAGACACTGGAATCCTTAGAGACAGAATATTAAAAAAAAGTACATATAAAATTTAAAGAAATCAAGGACACAAAAATCAAAATAAGCAAACAGCAAAGATTATCTATTTTTTTAAAGGGTCCAAACCTAGAATTTTTAATACTTTTTGTGAGCGAGAATATTTTTAACTACTATTTCAATTTCATTGATTCTTTAGGAGTATTGTTTCTAGAGCTTTATGTGTCAGCTTTAATAATTATACTGTTCTCTGAGATGCTTTTTTATTTAAGTTTCCAAACTTACTGACATAAAGTTGTTCACATTTTCATTTCATTTGTTATCTTTGCTGCATCTTCGGTTACCCTGTTTTCGTTTGTAACGTTGTTTCTTCTGTCTCCCTTTTTCTTACTCAGATTTGCCAGAGTTTTATTTTATTAGTTTTCTCAAAGAACTAAAATTTTGTCTTATGGGTTATTTCCATCAAATGTTCATATCCTATTTTATACATTTCTGTTCTTCTCTTTATTATTTTATCTTATACTTTCTTTCAGCTTATTCTGTTTCTGTTTTCCAAACTTTTTCCACTGAATAATGTGTCAGGTATTAGGTTCCCTATGCTTTGCTTTGTGATGGCAGTTATGCCAACAATAGACAATTCTCTGTCAGAAAGTCTACTGTTAGTTCCTATCTGTAGGAGGAACGTAAGGGGAGAATGAGTGTCAAGAAAAGAGGAAAGGGGACTTGTTCATATTTTATGCTTATTCATATTTATGCTTATTCATATTTCCTATCAGGTCACCCTGCTATGGCCTTTTATCCTGGCAGCAGAAGAATAAAAGCTTCTAGCTTGCAGCTTACTGGGGCACTCCCACTATCAGTTTCATTGTGCCCCTTCACAGCAGCAAGTAGACAGTGCCTAGTCTTGGTGTGTCTGAGTCACAGTAACATAGGACCTCTCTAGATCTTCCAAAGTAAGAGCACCAGATATGCAGCATTCCCAACTAAAACTGGTCATCAAAATGACCACAGAAGATTAGAACCTCATTCTATGAGTCCCTTTTCCAAGCCCCTAAAGTATCAGCAGCCCCCAGACAGGTAGCACCCTACTTGGAATTCTGAGTCCTAACTTTGTAGGCCCTTCCATGAGCTTCTAGATTCTAACAATCTAAGTTTCTTCTTTTCATTCCTCCACTCTTAAATGGATAGCAGCTTTTTGTAATGATCCCTTTTAATGTTCTCTTTTTCCTTGTTTCAGTCTGATTAGCAAATTCCGCATATTAAATTCTCTGTTGAAATACCTGCTGTGATTTGTTTCCCTGAATGAACCCCAACCAATGTAAGTGCTCAGCTTATTTGTTTCATACTTTTTCCTATTATAAAGATTAAAAGATGACGCTATATTTTCTTTTGCCACTCTTTTCTTGCCACATTGCATAGCAAAGGAGAATCTGGGAACTACATTTCCCGGAATAATCTCTGTATGTGTTTGAATGTGGACTAGAATCTCCTCTAAGAAAAGAAGAGAGGCCAAAAGAAGCATGGGCATATGCCTGATACAAAATTCACAGTAGCTTCCAGGTGAGCTCCCCTGTTTCAGTGTTTCAAGTAGCTCTGACAATCAACAGGAGCTTCTTGAAGGTTTTTGAGATTCTTAGGGGCTTCTGGGAAAGCACTTGAGAATCAACTGGAATTCCTTTTACATTTATCTTTAAATTTTCCTTTTATTACAACTGCCTACCTAATTCTCATGCCACAGTTACCACTTCTTTAGGGTCATCTTTTGTCTTCCATTAAAATACAATCATACTGAAATAAATTGACAGATATGTGTTTTACTTTTTCTCTACCAGTTGACTTGTTATTAATGTCAGAGTTTCTAAATAGCTATTGATAAGAAAGTTGACTAAATATCTAGACTAGACTGTTTGGAGCATTTGGAATTCATACTAAAGAAAAATTATGAAATTACACATGCAAATTAAAATATACAAATAGTCTCCCCATATATTCTCTTACAAATTCTTAAACAGTGGCTCTAAACTGAAAACGATCATCAGAATGACCACAGATTTTTAATAGATGCCTGACCCTTAACCTTATTCCTGGAGACTCTGCCTGAAGTAGGGTTCAAATATATATATGTATATATATATATACACATATATATATGTATGTATGTATATGTGTATGTGTATATATACACATACACATATACATACATACATACACATAGAAAATTTTCAGATGTGTATATATATATATCAGATGTATATATGTATATATAAATATGTATGTATGTATATGAGTGTATATATATACACGTGTATATATATACATATACATACATACATACACAGATGTATATATGTATTATAAATATGCATGTATGTATATGTATATATATGCACATGTATATATATATATATACACATATACATACATACATACACATAGAAAGTTTTTCAGATGAATTTGGATGATCAGCCTTGTTTTAAAACCACTCCTTTTTATTATCTTATAAATCATCTTGTGATCTTGTATTTTTAAAATAAATCCCAAACGTTTCTCCTTTACTTGTTTTACTCCTTCATTGGCCTCAGTATCAAAGTATATTTTTTGGAGTCACCTGTATGCTAGTCCTTTAGGAAGTAGAAGTTTAAAACAAACAAACAAACAAACAAACAAACAAAAAACAACTTCTGCCTGACATCATCTTCCAAACGAAGGATCCCTTATTTTTTTGTACACGATGTCCCTGACTATGTTTATTTCAGAAGGAATGATAATGATAGGCTTGTGAAATCAACATGTTTGACTACGTATTTCTATTTTATAAATTTAGAGTAAG
>NW_006443138.1:23889851-23929299 GCF_000325575.1 Pteropus alecto
CACCTTCTGTTCTCTGCCAAACCTATTTGCCTTATGGACTCAAATATGTTGTTCTTGAAGCAGATGGCTCTCCCTAGCCTCCAGATTATTACATAAGAAAGTGAGGTGCTGTGGGTTGGGTATGCTGATTTCCAGGAAGAATAGCACAATACATGTGACAAGGCCACAGGTGCAGGGGAAAGAACAGAGCTTCAGAGCCAGACATGCCTGGTTTTAAATCCTGGCTCTTACTCTTTCTGATCATGAGAACATCAGCAACTCAGTTCATTTGGCTTCCATTTCCTCTTCTATAAAAATGGTGATCATTATATATCCTTTGTGTGCTTATGGGAAATTTGAGTGATATGTATATAAAGCAACTGGCAAATAGAAGATACACAATGAAAGATCTGCTTTTTGTTTGGAATTTTGACTAAAAATAAATAAACAAACAAACAAACAAACAAACAAACCAGGATTTCTTCTAATCTTTCTCCTGAATGGCATTGTTCTGAATTGAGGAGGTCACCTGATATGATTTAATGTAAACACATATCAGCGGTCCTTTTGCAGTAACCTTTCACAGTGGTTGTTATAACTTGAAACACACACAGACCAAAAATCCAGTCTGTAACAGGATGATGCTTACGTGAGTTTGATCTCTCAAGGCACTGTAATCTTGGCTATGGTAGTCTGAGTTTAACCTTCCAATTATTTAAAGACTCTATCCATGTATGTGTGTGTGCTGTTGCGGTGTTGTGAGTTGCGGTGGTGTGGGGAGACTTGGGAATTTCAAGGAACCCAAACAAAATTTGATAAAAATCACTGAACCCACTCAATGTAATGAGAACTACATAAGAATATTTAAACAATTCATTTAATTATGCTCACATAAAACAAATAACAAGTAATGGGCAATTCAGAGTCATTTCCACTTTCACTCTTGAAGAGGAATTAGCAAATCTATAACAATAATCAAGGAAGTAGTTCGATTAAAGTATTTTTTTCATATCCTGCTCAGTAGTTTGCATGCCCTGCACCTCTGTCCTACATAAACAGATTGGTGTGTAGTTTGTTTGTTTTTTTGAATTAGTGTTTTTGTATTGTTTTCCAATTTTTTATCTTCACTTAAGTGAAATTTTAAGATGATATTCGTGTCAAGTATTTCTTGAGATTCACCTCAAAGTTTTTACTTCGCTCACAGCTGCCACAGTCAACCTCAAGCAAGTAAAACCCTGCCTCAGCTGCACCCAGTTCTCTCACTTTCTGCCCTCAGACTTCTCTGACACCTAATGTCTGCTGCCAATGGAAACCCGATTAGTTTTAATGTATGCATAAAGCTGGATGATGTGCTTCCTATAAGATAACTCCTGGTCAATGAAGAGATGGAGGTAGTGGGTAAATCTCCCTCCTAATGACAATTCAGAGATGCATTCTGCATGACCCCTCAGAGTCACAGCTGGACCAAGCCTCAGTAGCCCATTTCTATGACCAATTCGATAATGCATCATTTTGGCAATCTCTCCTTCCCCATTTTACTCTTCCCAGTCTTCCACTTATGCCCTCTGAAATGATACCCTCAAATAAACCACCTTCATAAAAGTGCCTCAGACTCTGCTTTCTCATAGAAACCCAGGCTAAGATAGTATCACTAAGGCCAAACAATTAGCTAAGCAAAGTTGCTGAGTGTCTGAGCTTACATATGACAGAAGGAATGGGTGGATTTTGCTAGAGTGTGTACTGTGTCTCTCCAAGATAGGTATTCTGTATTTTTAATCTATGCTTTCTGTTTTTCTGAGATGACAGAGAAGCTGATATGTCATTGTGTTTGGTGGATCAAGGCTGATGTTACACTTCTACTGGAGTCTAAAACATATTTACCTTTGGGCCAAAATGTGAAGTCACAATCCTTCCTATGTAATAAAATACCTCTATTCTAGTAAAATTAGTTCTGAGACTTACCTGTTTAACCATTTCAGCCACAATATCCTTTAAACATTTCCCCTCAAGTTTAAGTTCCCTAAATCTATATCCTACCATTATCCTCTTTCACCACCCCCAGCAAAACAAAAATATTTCCTCCAAATATTTTATTCAGTATGGCTTTTCTGCCAGCTGGACAATTTCACCAAACCCTCAGAAGTAAAAAAAAAAAAAAAAAAAAAAAAAAAAAAAAAAAAAAAAAATTATGGCACCAAGTGGCACATTCTTGGCGAAATGCTCTTTTCCAGCTGGAGGACTTTCCAAGACCTGCCCTCCTCCCTATCTACTCTGAGACAGGAAGCATTGTCTCTGCTGTGGTCATATGTTCAAGTGTTACTGTAGGTGCTGTGCTTTTTTCCCTGGTGTATCTCTTAGGGCAGGGTATGAAGAATCAATCTGCACAGGAGTAGAGACACCCATTTTCTATATATGTAGACCTTGTATATTCTGACCTTGAAGAGATGACTACAGATGGGGCTTCTTTCACTCTAAGCTCTATTATCACCCAAAATATCTTCTGTTCTCTAGTAAGGCCATCTTTGCTTCCTCTTTTACTTAGCCATATGTTTTTATTGTGTTTTGTTTTGTTTCACCACAGACAGCTCCACACCTTCCAAAAGACTCAAGAATTTTCACACCGACAGTTCTGTTTATCTTACTTCATCACCCAATATGATCTACCTTGTTCAATATTTCTTTTCTCTACTCCACCACACAGAAAGAAAGCGAACTTTGAAGTCAGAATGTCTTGAGTTCTAATCAGAACTCTGTCATTTACTATCTGTGTGACTTTGAGCAGGTGTTCCTGCTTCTGACCCTGAGTGTCTTTCCTTATAAACAATGTGTAGCACAGAACCACAGAATTTTTGCAAAGAATACATAATGTATAGGATAAATACTCAGAAAATGACTGTTTCTTTATCTTTCTCTATTAGTAGCTATATTTTACTTGAGAATATAGTCAGGTATGCCTCACACTGCTTGTCCATTATAGCTAAATTTACTTTTCCCAGCCAACTCTGTTTCCGGCCTCCTAGGTTTCATGCTCACTCTGTTTCAGACTACTCCTTGGTCAGTTTTCAATGAATGCCTTCAACCTCTTACATAATGTCTTATACATTATTGTAGAAGTTCTTCATTGCTGATCAAAGACAAATATTTAATACTTCATATGGTTTCCAAGGGTCAGGAAGCCAGGAGCTTCTTAACTGAGTAGTTTTGGCCCAGAGTCTCTGGGAAAATTGCACTCAAACATCTAGCTGGGGATGCAGGGTCTCTCAAGGCTATCTACAGGGGCTGGAGAACATGAAACAATATCTGCCATAAAACCTGTCTCAGCAATCGAGCAAACTCCATAACCTCTAATTGTCATCATAGCATACTCATTGTGAGTTTACAATTTGGCTCTTCCCATCTAGATAAGAAATCCCTAGGTTTGGATTAAACTGTTCTTCTAATTGGGGGACTTAATGGTTTGAAGTTCACAAAACCTAATTGTATTTTTGCCTGGTGAAAGTTTACCCTGTCTCCACACAGAAAAGGCCTGCAAGCAAGCCAGGAGTTTCCTCATAGAGCCACTTAGAGTGCATTCCAGCTGCTGAAAATGTGCCTAGTGAGTCCAGAGTTCTGCACCATGTAGTTGAGCAGAGATGATCTGGACTTGCAACATATTCAAAGTCAATTTTAACAGTTCCCTCATCAGCCATGGGAAAACCTCGATAACTGTGATGCTGGCTGCCTTCTGTTCGCTCTTCCAAGTTCACTCTTCAGTGTCCTGTGTCTAGAAGACTGACCTATATGAACTTCATCAGCAGGTTCCCTTGACCTCAGGCTTCTCAGCTAAGGACTGGTCAGCTGGAAGCACTGGCTGAGGGTTGAAAGTGCAGGAAGAGAGTGAGATTGAAATATTTATCCATATGCAGCTCCTTCCTGGCCAGATCCCAGCATTAACCATGTCTCAATACCAAAGATCACAGGCCCTGTCAGGAGATTTTCTGCCCATTCAGGCTTAGAAATGATAACTGTTCTCCCACATTTACTAACTCCAGGTGCTTCATTATCATTTTTTCTCTAAACCATGCTCACAACTTTTTAAATAGTCCTTTATTAAACTCTGTTCCACATTTGAATGTGTTGCCTATTTCCTGCAAGGACCCTAACTGATAGCTACTGTGAAGTGGCTCGTTTTAACAGCTCAGCCTCCCAGGCTTACTGCACGTGTACATTAACTGTAAAGAATAGTCACAAGTAATTAAAAATATTTGACTATTGAATTATCTAATTATTTGAATGAAACTTAGTGACTGACAGCAGATTTCATTTCTAGAATATCTATGTGAACAATCATTCATTGCCAAAAACGATAAGAACTAAATATAAAGATCATCTATATTAAATCCAGCAAAAACGCTTTATGATTTAAAATAATAGTAACGTATTAAATGCTGTGTGACAAACATTGCATCAAATAATTTACATTTTTTTAATCCTTACAAATTGATTTTTACAATTTTAAATTCTTTCAGTCCTCATGATTAGTCTGAGAGGTGTATTAATTTTGCCATCTGACAGGTGTGGAAATTGAGGCATAAGAAGTACCTTGCCAAATGCTACTGCTGGAACTGGTATTCCAATACCACACATGATACCCAATTTCCTCTTTGGTTAATTAGGAAATAACTAAGAAAAAAATGACCAAGGTATGTCTTTGTTTAAATGGAAAACCTTTACTAATTTTTGTCTGGTATGAGTAGGTTATTTAGAATTATAAATCATACTACTACTTGTAAGACTTTTACTTATTCCAAGGCTATTGGTTCATTCCTCTTTGGTAATTAGGAAATAACTAAGAAAAAAATGACCAAGGTATGTCTTTGTTTAAATGGAAAACCTTTACTAATTTTTGTCTGGTATGAGTAGGTTATTTAGAATTATAAATCATACTACTACTTGTAAGACTTTTACTTATTCCAAGGCTATTGGTTCATTTTGTGTAATAAAGCAAGCCAGAGCTATAGTGAATTTCAAGTGTGGCCCAGAAATACAAATAATTCTAAATTCACCAAATGTGCACGCGTGTACATGAGAGTGCATGAGCTTGTGCTCGCATGCGTGCACATGCGCGCGCGTACACACGCGCACACACACGTATGAGTTTAATTCTATCTAGTGCTTAGCAGTTCTTCAACTGGGAAGCAGTTAGCATTGGGTCTTCTTATAAATATCCTTATAAAAAATGGTTGTGTTTACACAACCTGGAAATACTGGCTTTTTCCCTGAATGAGCCATTGTTTTTGCGATAATACAAATAGAGCCGGTGTTAGGGAAGAGGATTTCTTTTTCTGGTGAAGCTCTGAACATTTAAACAGCTGCTTAGTTTCACTCCAGAGATGTTTGCATTTCCCTAACAGATGGAGTAATTTCCAAATGGTTTTCAATCTATAGATACTAGAGATGTGGCTGACAATTATCTCTTGGAGGGGCGGGGTAGAAAAAAAATGCAATTTAACCATGGTGTCTTATTTATTTATTTTTAGCATATGTTATTAAGTAACTACCACAAAAACCACATGTTAGGATATGAAATTCTATGCAATGGTCCATATCTAAAGTTGTTTATTTTCATGCCGTTTGGTAGTTTTTGTTTGTATGTTCTTGTAATTTTATTTTATTAAAGAGGAAGAACTGTATCTAAAGCAAATTTATGCCAATGTTACTATTTGCTTTGGCTTCTCTAGGTGTCAACTTGTTAAGTGTTATATATAATTCACATATTAGTAATATTTCTAGGGATTTTTAAATAAAATCAGTAAGACTTTATTATTGCCATTTTATATAGCCAATGTTAACAGGTTTTCACACATATCAGTCATATTCTTTGTTCTTCATTTCTTCTTGCATTCATTTCAGAGTATTTTTCTTTTGCCTGAAATATATCCTTTAGAATTAATTTTCTTAGTAAGAGGTTGCTGGGAGAAAATTTTCTTTTTTTCTTCTTTTTCTATTTTTGCCTGAAAATGTTTTTCTTTCATATTTATTCATGAAGCATATTGGATATATATAGAATAGTAGTTTGGCAATCACTTTCTTGGCACATTTCTGGTATTATCCCATTATTTCTGGCTTCCATTGTGGCTGTTGATAAGTCAGCAGTCAGCTTCACTGCTTTGTGCTGCCTAGGACTCCATTATGTTCTGTCAAGATCCTTAATGGGGACTAAAGGGATTTTACCCACAGGTTCTGAGTAGTGCACACCAACTGACAACCACAGCTGCCAATCTTACTGGAAATTGCTTTCAATTGAAGAGGCCCATCTCAACCATTTCTGGAGGCTGCCTGTATCTAGATACTGCTCTTGCCCATAAACTAGGTGACAGGGAAGGTTGCCAGCTTTGAATGAGGGCCAGAGCAAGAACTGGCTGTGATGCAAGTGATTTTGCCATTTGGGTCATTTAACTCAGCATACCCTAAGTTATTAGATGTATCAAAGGGAAGAAATGGTGCAATGTAGAGTTTAAGCCAAGCCACAGTAGAAGATCACCTTTAGAGTTCTGAAACAAGGTCATGCCATCTGCAGCAGAAAAATATACCTTTTCAAAAACTGCTTACGTGTGCTACTTGGCCCATATAAAGACTAAATGCCTGACCATGAAGCACAAAATGACCATGTGTGTCAAATTTCCAAAGAGAAGCTAGGTTCTGCCAGACACCCTAAATCGTGCTGGCCCAGAATATATAGGTCACAGCTGGAAATGAAATAATGGGATCAAAGCCAGGGCATGGCCAGAGGAATGAATGTGAGGCATGAAGAAGTAGACCTATGTCATCCATTGTGGTCCCATCAGTGCCTCTTCAAATGGCAGGCTGATAAAAAAGGAAGAAGGCCAAGCTTGGTTAATGGATACACTATCTCACGACCTTTTGGGTATAAGCCAAAAACTGACTTTGGCCACAAATCATCCTTATTCGTCTATGGTCTGAAAGTGAGGTCTGTGAGGTAAAATTCTCCCAGTAGGCAGATAGTTGGGCAACGTATCTTATTTCCTTTATGTGGAAAGAAATAAAATCAATACAAGAACTCAATAAATAGCTTAGCTGGTTAGTCAAAAACTTGAAAGAAGAAATATTAGATCAAAAACAAGAAGGTCTAGAATAGAAGCATGAACATAGACTTTTAGTTTTGAATTTTAGTTTTATATTTTTGCATTGTCCTTACATCGTTACCACTGCCATAAAGTATCCCCTCAAGGAAGAGGCATTAAACAACCAAGTACAGAGAATGACTTGGCCAGCAGACATCAGTTAGCTTCTGTCACCAGCTATCCCAGTGCTGGCACAATGGGCTTGTAAATGTAGAAATATGGTCAGTGAGAAGGAGGCTATGCATGGGCCCATGATCATGAGTTTTTACTCACAAAGGTTGCTGGTAAATGTCCAACCTACCAGCAACATTGACTAATACCGATCCCTTTTATACTGGAACATCCATCAGGGACACTAACGGTTTCATCTCATGGTATAAGTTGCCTCCATAGAACCCCTTCTATTCTAGGAGGAACAAAGATTTATTTTGACTTGCCAACACATATTCTGTGTATGAGTTCTTATTCACAGGGTCTCAATTAACACCATTATTTGAAGGCTTACAGAATTAAAGCCACCTAACATTGCATCAGATCATTGAATTCATTTTATAACAACTACTATGCATTATAAGTAAATACTACGAAATCTACTGGATTTATAACACATCAGCCATAGGCTGAATGCCTGAGTGATATGCTGAGTGGTTCAGGGGATGGGAGAAAGCCTAAGGTCTGAGAAAAGAAGTTTCATGTGTTCATATCTTATTACTACAAAGCACAGTAAAGCTGTTGATATCAGTAGAAAATTCTGGCACATTCTCAAAGGTCTGGCAGTTCAGACAGATATAGCAAAGACAAGGTTTATACCAAAAGACCAAGCAGAGGTAGTGGGAAACTAAGAAGGTTGTGTGGACCAACTACACTTCTCCCAATACATGACGTTCGTAACTTCCTGGGATGAAGAAAAGCAGTGGGGAGAACCAAGCCCAGAACAGCCCAAATAGACAGTTTGACCTTTGAGTTAATGAGTTTAAATCCTGAATGAAATTAACAAATTTTAATTACTTGTTACTATTTAAACCAAATGAGACCATGTTACTTTGCAGTGGCAAGATTAGGTGTTTAACATCAGTAGAAATAGGGGCACCAGAGCTAAATTGAGTTTAGTGATTGAAAAGGCAAAGTTACATTTCTGCCTAACTAAGCTGTGACTGTTTAAAAACACTACACATGTAATCTTTCCGCATGTGGGTGTCCTGACAAGCAGCTTTCAGAACTTCCTGGGACTTGACTCAAAATTAGCCATCCTAGTTCATTCTCATCCCTGAGGGAGGGAGAATTTAATCAAGGAGGAGAAAATAAATTCATCTCATTTAAAAATATAAATCTGTTTTCTTTTGCCAGCATTCAAATGTCTTTTAATGATTCACTTATTGGCACAGACACCTTTATAAACACCCATAAAATTCTCCAAAACTTCAAAATGGCAACCCCTATACATTAGTGATGGAAATGTAAGATTATTCAGCTACTGAGAAAGATAGTTTGGCAGTTCCTCAATAAGTTAAACATAAAATTACCATATGACTCAGAATTACCATTATTTTATTCTGAGGTATAAAAGCACAAGAATTAAAAACAGGTATTCCAACAAATATTTATGTACAAATATCATATCAGCATTATCACAATAGGCTAAAGATAGAAACAATTCATATGTCCATCAAAAGAAAAATGCATAAACCAGTTGTTTCATATACCCATACAATAAAATATTATTCAGCCATAAAAAGGAATGTAGTACTGATGTATACTGCAGCACAAATGAAGCTTGAAAACGTGCTAAGTGAAAGAACCCAGACACAAAATGCCACATATTATGTGAGACAGAAAGCAGATTTGTGGCTTCCAGGGGCTATGGAGATGGGATAATGAAGAGTGACTCCTAACGAATAGAGGATTTCTTTTAGGGGGTTAAGAATATTCTGGAATTAGATAGTGGTTATGGTCTCACAACATCATGGATGTACTTAATGCCAATAAATTGTATAGATAAAAATGATAGATAAATTTTATATAATGTGCATTTTAGTGCAATAAAAACTTCTCCAAGACTTGGTTAATAGGTATTTTTCTTGTCCCCCAAAACCGTTTTAGTTCTCAAGGAAAGTTTCCTGCAGTACCGACTAAAACGGGTCACCAATTTTTCCTTGTGGGAGGCAATCCTGGCTTCTGACTGAACTGAGTAAAATTGGTCAGCTGTTTTACAAGGAAAACACCTGGCACCAAATTCTGGGCTCTTAAAAGAACTGCTAGCTAAGCCTCTTCCCCAGGGTATATTCAAGGAGAAGCGCTATGAGCTTCAGCTTGCGAGGTTTATGTGGGCCACACCCAGCAGTTAATAAGTTGTTCCAAACTCTACATGCCCCATCTTAATAACTAGTTTTCTTTCTAGTTTGTAGGTTCCCATAATCATGTGGCTACTCAAATGAGAACAGCAAAAACCACTAACAATTTGGAGACGAGACAGAGTCCAGAAAAGGAAGAAAAGTCATGAAAATATAAATTTAGCTTGAGGTGTTCCATGAACACAAGGCAGAGACCTAGAATTAGGGCTTGTTCTAAATTTCAAAATTGACAAAATAGTGGCTTCTCTGAAAGCAAAGTCATTTGAGTAAGGAAATCTCTTAAGTCGGCATCAGCATAAGTATGAAGTTGTTGAGCAAAGACTGCAAAATTTTAGGAATTCAAAACAAAATTTTGACTCTTGGTCCATTCAGTGACAACTGGTCAGAACCGTTTGCCATAATAGAAACCTGAGAAAACTGACCTACAAGCAGTAAGGAAAACTGTAGCTTCATTTACCCCTGAAATGATAGTTAAGAGTACTAGCTTTTAAGTCAAAATCAGCCAGCAGTTCACGGGGCAGGGGGACAAAAAAAACTAAGTAAGGAGCAGTGGGCAGGAGCCATATAATGAAATACTTTGAAGTCTGTAATTTCTTCTAAGTCCAATTAAAATACATTGCAGAGTTTTAAGCAGGAAAATTGGCATCAAATAATTTTTATTAATAAAAGATCACTCTGATCGCAGTGTGGAAAATGGACAGATTGTAGGAACTTGAGAGTGGAAGCCAGAATAGTTCCCAGAATAAAAGCTGGATAATGGTGGCTTGGACCAAGAGGATAACGATGGAGATCTAAAGGAGTAGCTAGATTCCTAATGTATTTAGAAGAGTCTATAGGGCATGTTGATAGAATAGAAAATATGGAAGTGGAGCAGACAGGGAGGAGACAAGAAGAACTTGTAAATCAAAAGAAAGGCTATAGCACCTGTATTTTTCATTGCAATAAGAAAAACGTCCTCTCTGTAGAAAATCTAGTATGCATTTGCCCCTTCTTTTCTATAAGATAATGCTGTGAGAGGTGAAAATGCTCTCTCATTACATTTTTGAAATTAATATGAGATAAAACGTGTGCATATGTTTGTTAGCTATTTGTGTTTCCTGTTTGTTGATTATGTGTGTTCTTACTGGTGTGTGAGACCTGACCACCAATCCCCTGGAAGTCCTTTGTCACCCATGGATTTCTTGGCACCATCTTTCTCTTACCTCCCTGAAAATTCCTGCTCAGTCTTCTTTCTTGCCTTCATTTCTTCAATACTCTTCCCTTGTCCCATTCCCACTTTGTCAAGTTTCTGCTCTCAGCCTTCTTCTCTTCTTTCTACAAGTATCCCTAGATGAGCTCTTCTATTCACACAATTCAGCTATTTCTCCACATTAATCATCCTAAAATTTCTATATCCAACCATGACCTCTTTCCCAGTGTTCAAACCCATGGCCCCAACTGTCTACTCTGCATTTCCTACTCTCTATTCCCAGCTGACACCTTCATTAAAATATTTCTACAGTAAAATCTTACCTACTCATTTCTTCCAGCCAAATCCTTCTCCTTATTTTCCATTTCCATCAATAGTACCAAACTTATCTGAATTTCTCAAACTATAACTTCCTTCATTTGCTTATTCATTTTTTCAACAATTATTCATAGAATATCTGCGTGTCAGGTGCTGTGCTGGGCCATATAGTGTTTAATTCCTAATCTCTTTCTCTATATTTATTCTATTACTAAATCTTATGAATTTTTCCTTTGTGATAACCCCTCAAGTTTATTACCTCCTTTTTATTCCTGTTGCTATCATCTTAATTCTTAGTCTTTCCAGCAGATAGTTTATATCTCACCCATAGTTTCATCACATTCTTTCCTTATTTCTCACACCTAAGGAAGGTGATTCACCCTAGAACGTAGCTCTGATCATATCACTTTCTTTTTTAAAACCCATCTTTGATAGTACATTTACAAATAAAGCAAAATACACTTTAGCTAACATTGATGGCCCTCATACCATATCTCTCACTAATCCTTGCTCTCCATTCAATTCTCCATGAACACACTTGCATATTTGGGTTTCTCTTCTTTTTTGTATCTTATTACTTTATTTAATATATCTTTTTTATGAAGTCATATTTTATATACATTAACATGAAACGAGTTTAAGTGTACAGTTCAATGACTTTTGACAAATGAATACACTCATAAAACCTATACTCAAATCAAGATATAGAATATTTCCAATACCTAAAAAGTTATCTTATGTTCCTTTTCTATCAGCCTCAACCCTAGCCACAGGCAAATGCTGTTCTGATTTCTATCAACATAGATAATTTTTACTTCTTCTTAAATTCCATATAAATAGAATCATGTATAATATAATCTTTTTGTCTGATTTCTTTAGCTAAACATAACATCTATATAATGCGGGCATGTTTTTTCAAGCATCACTGGTTTATTCCTTGCTTTATTGTTGAGTGGTATACTACGATGTGACTACATCACAATTTGTTTATTTGGTTTCCTATTGATGAACATTTGGACTGTTTCCAGTTTGAGGCTATTATGAATAAAGTCATTATAAATATTCACAAACAAGTCTCTTTGTGGTCACATGTTTCTATTTCTTTTGAATAAATACTTAGGAATAAAATTTTGGTGTTCTATAATATATATATGTTTAACTTTATTAGAGATTTTATACAGTGTTCCAAAATGGTTTTGCCATTTTACACTCCCTCCATCAATAAACAAGAGTTTCACTTGCTCTGTATTTACACCAATATTTGCTGTTGTAGGTCTTCAAATATTTGCCATTCTAATTGGTGCGAAGTAGTAACTCAATGTGGTTTAATGTGCATTTTCTTGATGACTAATGATATTGACCACCGTTCCTATGCTTATTGTCAATTTAAACATCTTACTTTCTGAAAGGACCCTTCAAATCTTTTTTTTCCAAATTTTACTGTGTTTCTGTCTTTTTATTATAAATTTGTAGTGGCTCTTTATGTATCTGGATATAAATTCCTTATCAGATATATATATGTATTGCAAATATTTTCTCAGTGTGCACCTTACCTTTTCATTTTTAACTTGCCTTGTGGTTAGCAGAAGTTTTTCATTTAGACAGTCTAATTTATCATGTTTTTTAGAATATTAGTACTTTATAGAGTCTTTCTGAAAAATCTTTGCCTATCTGAGTAGGTAAATCTTGTCATAATTTTTCTTATAGAAATCAACAGACTGATTCTAAAAGTTATATGAAAATAGAAAGGATTTAGAATATCCAAAATAATCTTAAAAATGAAAAACAAATTAAGAGAAAAGAAGCTACCTAATTTCAAAATTTTCTACCAAACAACAGCAATCAAGGCAATGGTATAGTATAAGTATAGAGAAAGATTGATAGATCAATGGAACAGAATTGGATCCAGAAATAAACCCTCTCATGTAAGGTAAGTTGATTTTTGATAAGAGAGGCAAAACAATTCAATGGATACAGGAAAGTCTATTTAACAAGTTGTTCTAGAATGGCTAGATAAATACATGGAAAAATAAATATTAACTTTTAGTTTATAGTACACGCATAAATTTATTTGTGATGGACCATATAGCTAAAGATGAAAACTGAAACTATAAAGCTAGGGAAAAAATCTTATTTTCTCCTAAATTTTTCTCTTTCTTATTTTTTTTTTCTTTTTGACATAATACCTATACTTCAAAGCTGAGCTCAAATACAATGTTTTTCATGAAGAATTTCTGACCACTCCTATAAGAAATAAATAAATACTACCTTATCTAACTCTGATAGCATTCTCTTTATATCATGTTAAACACTCTATTATGGTCAAGTGTGTACATGTGTGTATATGTGTACACATCTTAACCACCCTTCTAAATGATGTGTTCCTTGACCAGGTGCTGTTCTTCACTGAATCTCCTGAATCATGCAGCAGAGGATTTATCCATAGTAAAACGACAATAAACCCTTGGTCTCAAAAATGTAATTCCTTACTGAAGTACTGAGGGGAAAAAAAAAGAAGGAAATGAGGAAATGAAAACAAGGATTTGCTGCTTGATTATAGGATAGAGAAAGGGTCTATAAAACAGAGTAGAGATCGATCAAACACAAATGAATTTTAAAGATTGTGTCAATATACATTTACACAACTCATAATAACTCTCTAGCAAGAAAATATCTGCAAAATTGGACAGGATCTTTGCATGAGCAACTACAAAGCCTTTATCAAAAATAATGTAAGATTTACAAGTTCTTCTTTTGATGCAAACTAAAAACTTTCATGACTAAAACTCTCTAGAGAAATCAATTGGCAATAAATGTGCTCTTCCCCTAAGCAATTCTCTATATACTTCTATTTGCAGCAAAAGTCTATTAGATAAGGATTGTAAATAATTTTGTTTTTTTATTACCACTGTTCAACATTTTGCTCAGACTATTTTTATTTATCTGTAAATTCCAGGTTCATTAAAAAAAATGGCATTGTCTCAAACAAAACTCAATCAAGAATGTATTCAGCTTCATGTATCACCCTAACTCAGAAGATATGGCACAGCAAAGAAAAGTTTTAATGGGCAATACAAAACGGGAAGAAAATAATGGTAGGAAAGCTAAAGAACAGCTCAGATTTTTAATTTCAGTTGAACAATATAATGAAGCCCATTAAAATCTCAACTTACTTGTTAGACTCAATTTATACCTGTCTTAATAAAGCTTCATTTATTCTCTGAAATCATACCTTTGTTTCAAAGACCAAATCATTCCAGTTACATCAGTATCTTAGAATTGTCTTTCTTTTCATATAAAACTGTATTTGTGTTTGTAAGTAAGATATTTTTAAGTGGCTTAGTAAAAATAATCTAAGAATGGTTGCTGCTATCTTGCCATGGTACATTTATTTTAAAATACGATCTATAAAGCACTTAAAAGAATAAAGCAATTACTATCCTGTTATTGTTCTTACCATGTCTGCTGTTAATAGGTTCTACAGAAACATTGGAATAGAGGGAAGGCCATCATTAATACTCTTGACATGATTTCACAGCCCTCTCACACCTGCCTGGTCACTTAGTCTTCCTCCCAGACTTGGTTTCTCCTGAATTTGCAGCACATCCAGATGTTAGCAGGAAGCAGGAGCCAGTCTGTGTAACCCAAAACAACTCTATTTGTCCTTTTCCAGGGAAGCTTTTAAATATTTAAAATGTCTCTCTCTCTCTCTCTAGTTCTCTCTTTCTCAGGACAAAATCCCCAGTTCTTTCAGTTCTCATCTGACAAGATTTTTAGGAATCTTGGTTGCTCATTTATAAACAATGTAACTTAACTTTTAAAGAATAATTTGCCTTTTATTTACTTTCCATGTTATACATTAATGTGTTTTTCTATAAAAATTAGTTTAATTTTTGCAGCTATTATTTCAGAAGCCAAATAAATTGAGCATTCTCTTCAAACAAAAAACTTTCTTTATTCTTTACATATTTATATAGAGTTTTCATCTATGTCTTCTTCTATTCCTAGTAAATATGAAGAAAAAATTACATTTACATAAACAAGAGAAAATTTTAAAAATTAGGATTGAGTACATTTCCAAGAGCATCACTTTTAAATAAAGAACATCCACATCCACGTAACTGATTACAATGTAATTCCTTTTTACATATAAATGTACCCTGGTTGTGTTATCTGAGATACTTCTACAATTTGTATTGTTATTATAAAAAGCAAACCCTCCTCTGTGCTACTGCTAATAAAAAAGAAAAAAGTGTTTTTCTTCTGAAACCTAAGTAATTCTGGCTTTTGAGTGGAACATCTCTGTAGATAACCATCTGTGCTTTTAGGTGTTTATTTGTTCAAAGTAACTTTTAATGGTTGAAAATGTGTACTCTGAATATGTTTAAGTATTTCTTCAGTGGAAATAAATATGTCTCCTACATTGTTTAATGTCTACTGTGGCATGTGAGTAGTGATGTTTGGAGCTGGGTGGGAGAGGAGGGATGGAGATATACATAAAAATTTTATATGTATTTTTCATTAACACGAATATGGAAAAAGGTTTAGAATCTTCACCTGTTAAAATTCATATGATTTTAAAGCATAAACCTAGATCTAATGTCAGTTTCAGTGCTTATTTAAATGTTTTATACATTTCACATTACGAGTTACAACAGGGTATGTTTTGAGAAAGTAATTCAGAACATGAAGTCACATGACTCGAATAGCTAATGGTTTCATTATTAGTCTCATTGTTTATACATAATGTTCAATTATTATTTTTTCTTACTGACAAAGGGGGACTTCCAAGAAACTAAATGAATCAGGCCAAAACTGGGGACATAATTATTAATTCACCTATCCTTAATTCAATATTCGGTTCATTATTTCAGTTTAGCTGTAATGAGAATCTTGGTCCAGGCTGAACACTTCATAGTACCAGATACTAGATATGCACTCAATCATAAGACATTATTCTTTTAGTCTATTTAATATATCTCCACCCCAATTTAATGTTACAGTGCCCCAAACTTTAGTGTGTCCTATTTCTGAATGCTGAAAATATCTTTAGTTTAATCTTATATTTTTTCCTGAGTCATAATATATTCTTAAGTATGACATGCTTCTTCAAATTGTAAAGGAAAACATTTTTTAAAATAGGGATAGCTAAAAAGAAGAAGAAAATTCCACACATCTATAAGTAAGCCAAGGCTATGAATCTGCCAAATGATAAACTAGTAACTTGCTTGAGCATGCCAGGATCTAATTTTTATCACTCTTCAGATAATTAGCCATGTTCCATGACTTTCAGCTCTATGTCAGACTACATGTCATGACAAGAATAGTTTAAAATTTATTGAAGTTTGCTTCTAGAAAATGGTATACCTTATAAGTAAATACTAATAAAAGCCAGAAATGGAAAGGGCACTCTGCTAGGCCCAGAATAACCAAAATATGGCCTTTCTTTCCAAGGAGGTTACAGTCCAGTGACGGAATAGGAATGACTATAAATCATTACAATACAAAGCATGATCTACGTGCAAAAGCAATGTCTAGTCATGACTAAATTTGACAAGGGTGGGGGTTGAGAAAAGCCTCCCAGAAGAAAGTAACATTAAATTTGGATCAACTAAGCAGAGGGAAGGGAAAAAACCTGAAGACTGGGATTGGTAATTTCAACAAAGATGTAGAGTCAGGAAAAATGTAAGGCATATTTAGGGAGTAAAATTTTATATTATGAGTTAAATATATGGTGATTCAGAGACCGTAAGGCCAGACATTATAGTAGAAAGGAGGTTGAGATAAGAGATTGAAGAGCCTTGAGAAATGTCAGCTCTATTCTATAATCAATGCTCTAGGCAGGAAAATAGCACAATCAGTTTAGGTTTGGCAAAGACAGTTCTAGTGGCAGTGTCTATGAGCAATTAGAATGAAGATAGATGAGAATGAAAATAGATCAGAAGCAGGTAAACCAATGAGAAGTAAGTTAAAATTGTGTGGGAAAATGGTAAAGTGGACTTGAACTGAGGAAGTAGCAGTGAGAACAGACTAGAGATCATTTAAGAGACTGTAAAAGTGTTACCAACAAAATTTGGTGACAGGAGTGAAGGAGAGGAGTCAAAGATAATCCACAATGGTGCTTGCCCCACTAATTTGGTGGATGAAGATTAGACACATTGACAGACAACATTGTGATTTTGTAAAGCCCTTCATCCTGAACTATCCATTTCCCATTTACCTCCTATAGATATCCCAGCCTTCCTTCAAAGCTCGTGTTGCATTCCACTTCATGCATAGCAGCTTCCCAGATTTCCTGCTCTATACTTCACCCACACCCAGAATCTATCACTTTTATACTTGCACAAAATATCTTTACTCCTGCTGTCTGTCATAAGTGATTACTTACACATCTGTTTCCCCATGGATATGTAAGAATTTGTGAAATTATATTCCATTCATTTTTGTATTTTTCATAATACTCAAAATGGTAATCTTCAACTAGTAAACTTTATGGCCATTTCATTTGTGATATTTCTGGGTATTATCCATGATTAAGGTGGTCCAAAGAGAGGCAATATTGAGCAATGACTCTCAAAGTATGGTATGTGTGTTACTGGGGAAGTATGGAAAAAAATTTAGAGTATGGAAATATTTTTAATAGTTCTTATTTTATATTTGTAAAATAGAATAATACCCAGAAATAAAAAATAAAAATAATACATGTAAACAATGTAAAGGAATCTCAAAAGTATTATATTGAAATAAGCCAAACATAAAAGAATACATCTTATATAATTTTATTTCTATAAATTTCACAAACTGGAAAAGTTAATCTATGATGATGAGAATCAGGACAGTGGTTGCCTTGAGAAGTGGGATTTAACTAGAAGGGTGTACAAGATAAATTTCTAGGGTGATGAAAATATTCTACATTTTTGATTAGGGTATTGATTTTATAGGTATGTATATTTTTTCAAGAGATCAGTGTTTCATTCTGAGTAATCTTTACCTCAATTTAGGAAAAAACATTTAAGGAAGTTTGAATATCATCTTGGTGCTTGTTGATACTAAGGAATTATTTTTCCTAATTTTATTAGAGTGTAATGATAGCATTATGTAAGAACATGTTCATAATACTTAGAGCTATATACTTAAGTATATCTGGGTGAAATAATATGATGTCTAGATTATTTTCATCGCATATACAAAAATGATTCAAAGGGAGATAAAGTGAATGTGTCAAAATACTGATAAGTTTGGAATCTGGGTGAGAGGTATGTAGGAGTTCATTTAACTATTCTTTCCAATCATGTGTATATTTAAATTTTTTACATAAAAATAAATTTTACAAGAACTACTTAGTAAAAATAATAATAATAAATTACTACATATCAAACTCCTTACTCAATCCAATAGCAAATTCTGTTGCCTTCAACTTTAAAATAAGTTCAGAATACAGTAATTCTTACCACCTCCACAGCTACCTCCCTGAATTAAGCTATATTCACCTCTCATCTGAACTATCAAAGTAGCCTCCTAACCACTTTTCTTATGCCTATAGTTTCCCCATGGTGTTTATGGTCCATGCTAAATTCAGAACCATTCCTTAATGCATAAGTCAGGTCATGTTATACTACTGCTCAAAATCCTGTGATTTCCCATCTCTCTCAAAGTAAAATTCAAATTTTTTACCTTAACTTTTGAGAAGTGAAATGAACTTTTTTTCTACTTTTTCTCTGAACTTATCTCCATTTTTTCCTTTCACTCACTTTGCCTCCAGCCAAAACTGGTCTCCTTGTATCTAAATGAATGAATGAATGAATGAATGAATGAACGAACAAACAAAAGAAGGAACAAATAAACATCAAACGTAAGCCCACCTCAAAGCCTTTGAACTTGTTCTTCCCTCTACGTAGAAAATCCTCACCTCAGGTAGCCACATGTCTCACTTCCTCACTCTCTGCTCAAATGTCACATGATCAAAGAGACTTTCCTTGACCAATTCATATGAAATAGCACCATCCTACCTACACTGTGTACCCTATTGGCTCCTTCATCTACTTTATATTTTTTCTTATTCTTCATCACTATCTGACGTGTTGTATACTTCTTTGTTTTTATCTCCTCTGATTAGAATGCAAGTTATTTGGGGGCAAGATTACTACCAGTTTTCTTCAATGTGGAATTCCCAGCACCTAGAATAAATAGTGTATGTCACATAGCAGGTATTCAATAAATATTTATTATTAAAGAGGATTCAAATGGGTTATAGCAAGGGTCCCCAAACCCTGGGCTATGGACTGGTACTAGTCCATGGCCTGTTAGGAACTGGGCCACACAGCAAGAGGTGAGTGGTAGGTCAGCGAGTGAAGCTTTATCTGTATCTGCAGCCACTCCCCAGTGCTAGCATCACTGCCTCAGCTCCACCTCAGATCATCATGTATTAGATTCTCATATGAGCACCAGTTCCGAGTGCCAAAAAGGTTGAGAACTGCCGGGTTATAGTACCACCTTTAATTTGGGATTTAGAAATTCAGCTTAGAACCCCGAACAAAAGGAATTCTATATTCTTCTCACCCTAAAATCATGTTACTCACCCAGGGACAGGATAGAGAAGCCATAGCTAATTCATTCACTATTGAATAGCAACAAAGTTAGGATACAGAATAGACAAGATCTTAAACCAAAAAAGGCAGGTCCCATGAGACTCTCCTTTGAATTCAGCTATCCTTCAGGCATATGATTCCCTCCTTCCCAGACAAGGAGGAATGAAGATTGGGGTAGGTGGTAGTGAAGGGAAACACCCATATTATCTTCTTAATATGATCAAGAAAGCCAAGTTTCTATTTGTGAACCAAGGGAGAGATTCTAAGAAAGAGATAGAACATTTTCTACCACAATGAAGATAATAATCATAACTATAATAAAGAAGATAATGATAGGTGTTTTTCCATCCCAATTCCCTTCTAAGCCTATCAGCAACAAATTAGATCACAGGAAGATGGGCAGAAATCACCTTTTGGTTTGTTTTAGTTTGCTTTTCCACCCACCAGAATTTCTATCATTTGTACTTTAAGCCCAGGAACTCTATCCACTCGAGAATGCACACACAAAGAAACTTGGGTGTATTGTATTGAAGGAGATAATGATCCTTTTTAAGAAGGATATGGACATATGTTAGATAGGACAGTGGTTAGAATTTGTGGCAATGAATGTATAACTTAAGAGTTTTCTAAAAGTCAGAAAAACCTTACAAACTACAAACTGTATAACTTTACACAAGTTACTTAACCTGTGATTCAAAGGCTTATCTGTAAAACAAGTAAATAATAATACCTCCTTCATGGAGTTGTACTGAAAAATAAGTACATAAATTTATATATAGAAAAATACATGGAAAATTGTCTGGCACATGTAATGACTCAATATTAATTATTAATATTTAGTTTTCTATAATCATCATTAAAACTATTTTTTATGAGATTCCAAAAGATGTGATGATATATTTCTTCACTATAGATAATACTCCAAGTATTTGTCCTTGGAGCAACGTTAAATAGAAATTTTGCTTTGTAATTATTAATACAGGTGCTCTGATGTAACCAATGGAAAGTGTTAATGTTCATATATTTCTTATTAAAAAATAAAATGTATCTAACTCATGCAACCCCTTACTTATTTGCTGGATGTTCAATGATGAAAGAATGAGGCTGATGTTATAACAAAAGTTGCCATAAAAGTTTAACTTTATATTGTCTTTTAATGAAAACATTAAGTAAAACACTTGTGAGGGAGAAGATATAAGACAGTAGCTGGAATCCGATGCATAAGTTCCATCTGCAACTATTTGAGTTATTTGGCAAAAATGACTTTATTTTGGCAATTTATAAAAAAAAAGGAATAACTAGGGAACTTCCAGTCAAGATGGAGGAGTAGGTAAACACTGTGCTCACCTCCTCCTGTAATCACATCAAAATTATAACTAAATTACAGAAAAACCACCCCTGAAAACCACCTAAAGTTTAGCTGAACAGAACTCCCATAACTAAGGATATAACAAAAAAGCCACATCGAGACTGGTAGGAGGGAGCGAGATGCAAAATAGACGGGCCCCACACACATGTGACAGTTAAAAATACAGAGGGATATCTCAGCTGCAGAAGTCATCACTGAGGAATGAGGCGTCCCATCCCTACATCGGGCTCCCCAGCCCAGAACACCAGTGCCAAATAAAGGAGTCCCCATATAGCTGGCTATGTAAATCAATGGAGATTGCATCTAGTAAGATGGAGGGCTGCTGGACTCCCAGGCATTCCTCTTAAAGAGTCTATCCCTAGACTTATTTGCAGACATACTGAAGTACTTTGAGCTCCTGAGAAGGAATAGCAGTACAAAAAGCTCCAGGGATATATGCGGAGGAAATAAAATGTCTGGCTTTGGAGTGAGGGCTGGAGAAACAGCTCTTTCCCATGCCAGCAGACACAATTGTTCCTTTGTTGAGCCCTCCACCCACACAGCCTGCAGGTGATCAGGCACACAGAAAATCTCAATGTTCATTAACCTGGATAACACCACTCTTGCGACACTCTAGTTATTCTCTGATTCCCTGCCCCACCCAGATTGTGCCCAGCTAGAACCTCTTTCAGAGGCTAACCCACACAAGTGGTCAGTTTGCAGACTGACCCCATGCTGCGGACTTCCTTAAAATTTCTCAAAGGTCTGCAAACCCCAAACAAGCAGCAGCTGGCCTCAGCATCCTCTGTGCTTCTTGCTAAGCAGCTCCCAGATGGGCATTACTGGCAATTCACCTCAGTTCACAGCCTAGCCTCTTCCAGGAGCCTTCAAGCCCAGCACAGGCAGCTACCAACCACAAATCACTTTGTAGCTCCTACCAGATGGCCCTGGACCAGATACAAGCAGCAGTTGACCTTGGCCTGCATCAGAGCCTCTCACCAGAACAAATACACTTGGTGGCCAGCTTCGGGCCATACAAGAGCACTAATCAATCAGCATCACAAAAAATACAACCATAGTGTGGACTCAGCCATCAGCAGAGATCCACTAAAAGGAATACCACTTCACGGGGTCAGCCCTCACATAGCAACTTGTCCATTGGACTCGTGGCCAGCCCTCACAGCCAATCAGCCTGAAGGCCAATCACACACAACAATGTGCCTACAGCAATCAAGTCTCAGCTACAACAGGAGAGCATAGACAAACCACACAAGGAACACCCTGGAGCACTCGGCTCAGGTGACCAAGGAGATTGTGCCACTGGACTCCATAGGATATCTACTATATAATGTCACTCTTCCAAGACTGGGAGACATAGCAGATATACCTAATATATAGAAATAAATACAGGGAGTCAGCCAAAATGAGGAGACAAAGAAACATGTCCCCAGTGAAAGAACAGGACAAAACTCAAGAAAAGAACTAAACAAAATGGAGACAAACAATCTATCAGATGTAAAGTTCAAAACACTGGTTATAAGAATCTTCAATGAACTTAGGGGAAAAACAGACGGTTTCAGTGAGAACTTCAACAAAGAGATAAAAAACATTAAAAAAGGATAGAAAATGTTATAGAGCTGCCATAAAGAGGAGAAAGGAAGCAAGAAATTGATAACCAAATTGAATTATAGTTAAAATACCAAAGGTTAGAGACAGAGAATCTTAAAAGCAGCAAAAAAAAAGCAGTTAGTTACCTACAAGGGAGCTCTTCTAAGACTGTCAGCTGATTTCTCAACAGAAATTTTGCAGACCAGAAGGGGTTGGCATAAAATATTCAAAGTAATGAAAAACAAGGCCCTACAACCAAAATTACTATACCCAGAAAGGCTATTATTTAGAATGGAAAAACAGATAAAGGGCTTCCCAGACAAGAAAAAGAAGAGTTTATCATCACCAAACCAGTATTGCAAGAAATGTTAAAGGGACTTCTTTAAGAATATGCAGAAGGAAAAATTTTGAATATGAGTAAAAAAATATCTCTAAGAAAAGAAATTCTCACTGACAAAGGCAAATATATAATAAAGCCATGGATTGACAAACACTAAAGCTAGCACAAAGGTTAAAAAGCAAAAGTGGGAGGAGTATGTGTAATTACGACAATAAATTAAGGGATACACACAAACACATACACATAAAAGAAATAAAAAATAGTGACAAAAACATAAATATAGAGAGGGTGAGTAAAAACGATAGTGATTTTAGAATGTGTTAAATCTTAAGTGACTATCAACTTAAATTAGACTGCTATAACCATAGCTTGGTATATATGAAGCACATGGTAACCAAAAACCAAAAATCTACAAGAGATATACAAGAAATAAAGAGAAAGGAATCCAAACACTACACCATGGAAAATCTAATGTACAAGAGTGGAGATTAGAGAATAAGAAAGGAACAGAGAAGAAGTACAAAAACAATCACAAAACAATTGATAAAATAGCAATAACTACCTACCTATCAAATATTACTTTAAATGTAAATTGACTAAATGCTTCAATCAAAATATGAATGTATAAAGAAGTACCTATGTATAATGGAATATTACCTGGTCATAAAAAAAGGATAAAATCTTACCATTTGCAACAATATAGATGGACCTAGAGGCTATTATGCTAAATGAAATAAGTCAGAGAAACACAAATATCATATGATTTCACTTATATGTGGAATCTAAGATACTAACAAACAAAGTAAATGAACAAAACAGAAACAAACTCATACAGAGAATAGACTGATGGCTGCCAGAGGGGAGGGGGGTTGGGAGGCCAGATGAAAAGGTGAAGGGATTAAGAAATACCAACTGGCAGTTACAAAATAGCATGGGGATGTAAACTACAGCATTAGGAATATAGTTAATAATATTGTAATAACTATATATGGTATCAAATGGATTCAAGACCCATTGGAGGGATTATTTTGTAAGTTATTTAAATGTCTAACCACCCACTTTGCTGTACACCTGAAACTTAAATAATAATTGAATTTTTTTAATTGAAAAAAAAGGATAATAAGACATTAGGTGCTAGAATACCATTCACCAGATCTAGAATTCTAGCATAGGATCTGTCCTATTCAACATTTTCTATTAATGATTTGGGTAGAGACTAAGGTGGCATGCATATCTAATCTGCCAATACCACAAAGAATAGCAAGATAATGAATAGCATTGGTGGTCGACTGGGGAACTAAAAAGAGCAGGACAACCTGGAATGTTGCACTAAAACAAACCAGCTATAATAAAAATAAAAGTAGAATGGTTTTTATGAAAATGTAGAATGATGGAAATAACAAAATTTCATAATCATTCATCCAGGTCTTTTGTTTGGAGATAAAGATACAAAAACATAAAATATTTCATCTCAGTTCCTCACAATATTTAGTCTAACCAAGGAGAAAGAACCATAAAAAAAAAGTGCAATAATAAATGCCGTCATACAAATACAGAGAAGTAACATCAAACTCACTGAGATTCACTTCTTTAGTTTGCAAAGCATCTTCACAGATACTATCTCATTTAATTCTTACCCTAACTCTTTTGGGGAGACTATTATCTCAATTTTTCAGGAGAGGAAGCAAACGAATAAAGAGCTTTAATACTCAAGCTCTTCCTTACAGCTTTTAGTGGGCAAAATTGAAGTAGGAATTTGGTTCTTATACTGCCAAATTTTATCTTTCCCCTTACCCCTCAGCTATTCGGTGTGAAGTTGACCCATATCTAACAGATCCCCCCAAAATAAGTAGTTAATGGCACATCACTAATTCTATTTGTCTAATAATGACATAGCTGATGAAAATATTGTATATTCTTTAAAGACAAGGGCTATTATATCTTTATACTGCCAAGAATGGGACTCAACTATTTGCTTACTTGTTTAGTGTGCTTGTATATCAGAATGCAAATGCTAAAAGCTTAAAGAGAGCAGTGGGACTGCTGCATTAATAGGCTGATTAAATTTTCTGTAGTTATGCTGGCTTTTTTCTTTTCAGCTACTTTTTATGTATACTCTGTATTAGCAACCATAATTATGTTGAAACGTTATTAAGGCTGCTCTCAATGAAAATAAGTTTCTATGGATAATTTCCCTTTGCAAAATCAACTTGTTTATTCTGTTCCTTTATAAATTTATCAAACCATTAGTTTAAAAAATGGTCAAGATATTCAAGCTATTTTGCCAGACTATTTACTTTGTTTTCAAACTTAAGGTCGGGCCTAATTTTTAATAATGTATATAAAACAATGCTACATATTTGAATTGTATAAACACAAAGTTTTAAAATAAAATACATCATGGTTCTGAGAACTTATAAACTGTTTTTAAAGGGATTTGGATGGGTAAAAAGAAGACAAGATAAAGGAGTCTGTGAACTTTAATTTGAAGAGTGTCAGTTTTTAGGTTCAATACTTTTTTATTTTGAAAATAATTTAAAGAAAGACATAACTGCTATTAAGAAGTTTTTATATAAATAAATATAATTTATTAAGAACACATGGAATATAAATAATCATAAGAAACAACTAAAGCCAATAAGTTATGAGGTGTTTCTGGCCTGGAAAAGTTATATTAAAAGCTTAATTCTGTGAACTTTCATTTGACAAGTATTTATTTGGCCCGTATTTTGAATAAGGTGTCGCACTAGCATTGATTCCATACACCATACCAAACAAGCTTCCTCATGGCAAGCAGGACCAAGGCACATTTAAGGCCATGAAAGAAAAAAAAAAAAAACAGAGTATGCCACTGGACTCTGCAGCCTTGAACCGATGGAATCCGGTTTCCTACACTACCCAAAGAATATGGAAATTTCGAGCCCAGAGCTAGAGCAAACACTGGTCTGAGGCTGTTGTCTTCTCTAGGGCCACAGAAAGGCATCACCACTGCAGAAACTCTACACCACTTAGGGCACACATGGGGTGCTCATGTAGCATTATCCATTCCAAGATGTGCTCACAAGCAAAACCTACTGCTCCAAAAGAAAACCAAATGGAAGAAAATATGAAGAAACACACAAGAGAAATTACATCTAAGGATCTTTATAGCAGAGGAAACAGAATGCAGTCTTAAAATGAGTATGTTTAATTATTCAAAGAGATAAAGAAACAGAAAATAAGATAAAAATAATAAATTATTTTTAAAAAGAGAAAAGATAAGCAAATGAAAGAGACAAATATAAATTCTAGAAATAAAAATTAGACCAGGCACGGCTGGCATGAGAACACTTCTGAGAAAATCACCCAGAATGCAGGTGAAATGTTTAACTGAAAAATTAAGTGATGGAAACATTATGGAGAAGTTAAGAGAATGAAGTATAAAATAATAAGTTCTAACATTATACTTAATAGGAGTTCCAGAAGTAGATAATCAAGGAAATGGTAGAAAATAATATTTTAAGTGATATTAACTTCTATGTATATATGAGTATCTAATTCAAAGTGGTTGCCTAATATGAAACAATGAATAAATGTTAGTCCCTATATTAGTGCATTGGAGTGAAAATATAAATCATTAAGGATAAAGAGAGGATCTACCAGAGAAAAAAGACAGATGGCCAACAAAGAAATGACAATGTTAAAGGAACATTGGCTTTCTCACTGGCAACAACCAGTCTCCCCCACAGCTAAACCCTCATTTAGGAAAGTTTCTCAGATGCAAAAAATATGAACAACTTTACTATTCAGAGGCCTCATGAAAGAACTACTGAAGGCTACACATTGGCTAGAAAGAAAATGAGTAAAGGGAACAAGGAGCGATTATGAACAAAAAATCAATCTAAAGAAAATATGTTGACATTTAGCATTATACAGGTGTTTATTATATACAGTATTATAGCAGTTTCAATACTTTAATGTAATTATCTTTACCATTTTTTTCAAAAGCAATAATATTAACAGTTAATATTTATAGATGCTTGTCATGTTCCAGGAACTACTAAGATTTTTTTGTAGATTACCTCACTTATTCCTAACAACAATCTTTCAAGGCATATCTACTTGTTTTCCCATTTTACAGATGTCAAAACTGATTTATAGAGTAGTAATTTTTCCAAGGTCATACAGATAGCAAACAATGGAAATGAATTTTTGTGACCTGGGGAACGTCATTTAACATTAAAGTGTCAAAACCCGATTTCCTTATCTATGAAATAAAGATATAGATATTTGTTCTTATCATATTACAAGATTACTTGAAAATGAAATAATACTAAACTGTGTTAAAGTGCCTTCAAAATTATAAAATAGTCTACTATTTGAAATTATAATAAAAATAGAATATGCTGCCAGATTTTAAAAAGGGAATTTTGCCACATAGTTAATAATAATAGCATTTTCTTATTTATTCATTCAAAATATATTTTTAATATGACTTCTATAAGTAAATGTAATTTAGAAATTATGAAATACAACTGTTTCATTTATTTATTTGTTCACTTGCCTATTTCTAACTCACTTTGTTCCAGAGAAGATTTTCAGGCAGCTAACAAGGACATACAAAAATAATAATAACACCAATAATAAATAATCCATTTTTTCATTTTAAAAAGTATACCTTAGATTTAATTTCTAAATATACAAACACCTTGTAAAAACAATGTGCGTTTAATTTAAAAGATCACTCCACAGATCATCTATTGCCACCCTCACCTCAACACACACATACAATGAATTTAAGCAGCAGGAAAAGTTCATATTGTCTCTTATAAAAAATGAAAATTGCTAATTTTTATACCGCTTTTGGCATGGTTCAAGTTAATGATGTGCTAATGTGATATTAAAGTAGTAACTCCTGCAGTTTTAACAGCGGAATCGGGGGGGCTGACATCACAGCAGCATTACTAAAGTGTTGAATTTTACTCACTTTCCCTAAGTAAATGGAATCTGAGACTCTGCATGTTAATCACTGCATTGCAGTTTAGTAGGGCCCTTATTTATTTTGAACGAGCATTTTATTCTCAAATAGAGAATTAAGTGAGAAAAGGGGCCAGAATTCGATAGAGATACTGGTGAGCAGCCATTTCTTTTGGCTCCCATAATAATTTTTAAGCCTATAGAAAATGAGAACAGATGTGTTGGTTATTTATGAGTGCAAGCTTTTTCTAAAGATTTAGGAATTAGTATGAAAACTATTTATTGAACCTCAAAAAAATCAATAAATATTAATATCAGAACACAAATGTTTGCACTATAATTTGAAACATGAATAATATTTATCCATTATGCCTTTGAAAACTCCAGGATACTCTGAATATTTATTAACTGTGTGTCATCAGATGATTCAGAGAGCTTCTCTGAATTACTTAGAATTCTCAAGCTGAACAGTAAAAACACATTCTCAATTAAAAAATAAAAAATACCTTGTGCATTGTTCTGCCTGAATTTTTGCTGGCTCTTAAAATGGCTTAGTATAAAGAGGACTTGATATAGAACCAAAAAATCTGGGCTTAAATATTGGTTTTGCCACTTAGCCAATGTGACTTCAGATAAGTTTCTTAAAGATGAGTTACATTTTCCACAACTATAAAATGACAATAATGAAATCCCCTATAAAGGGTTACTTGAGGATAAAATGAGAACAGAGACTCGTATACAGTTAATTAAATCTGATTTAGAATGGAGAATATCCCAAAAAAACTTTAATTAACCTTATTCACTTCAGAAATTTTACTTTGACCTGTATGAAGTTAATGACTCCTTTCTGATGGAAGGAAGTCAAGTGATGGAATACATACATATACCAAATTGTTATGGCATATTGATTCAATCTTTAACACAATGAGTTCTGAGCAATAGATTGGGTCACTAAATTTATTTAATCATTAAAATGTATTATGTCAGTCTATTGCTACTATTATAAACACTACTGTTTGGGCTTATTCTGAAAGAGACACAATAAACAATTGGTTTAATAGAAAATCATCTAGCTGATAACACTATAAAAACATCAATACAGCAGAAAGACTTGTTCCAAATAATCTTGGCAATTATCTATTGCTATGCTCTGCTGAGCTCAAGATGTTCCAGGAAGGGCCGCAAATAGCCCTGGGAGGCCATGAGACGGGAGTTTGAGGGGTTGGCTCCCCTTTCACTCCCTTAGTTCAACCCCACCAGCTCTGCTTTTATCACTTTCAAATACTAACCGTTTGTCTAAGATTTCATTTACTCAAAGGGTTGGGTTGCTATAAAAATGTTTAAATAGCTGATCTATTCCAACTTCCTCATTTTAGAGATAAGGAAATTGAAAGCCAGAAAGATGGTACAAATCACCTAAGATCCCTTAGAAGCATTCTTTCCATTAGAATCAGAAAAATATTGTCCAGATTCCCTATCCAGGTTGTTTCCACCATATTTTTCTCTTATGATAAGATTAGTCTTCAGCATGTACTGAATATTGAGTACTATGTTAGTTGTTCTACCTGTAATTACTAATGACTCTAAAACATTCCCTAAATATTTTCTTCATTTGAAGATGAGGTTCAAGAATGTTAAGCAACTTGTGCAAGCCATTCAAATTCAGTCTAACTACAAACCCTGTACAAATCCTGTATTTGTAAAGGTTAGTTAAATTTGTTAGCCATCCTGCTAGCCATCAAAACAATAGACCATCATAACATGACCCAGAGGAACAAATAAGTAAATGTTGGATATTTAATTGCCAAATTTTGACTCTACTCTTCAGGTGTACTTTATTATAAAATTGAGGCACAGTGAATATGAATGTAGAAAGGCCAAATGGCAACCTTTTGTGAGAGTTGCTCTTATCTCTTTCTGGGCTGGAATTGTCAGTAAACACCTCTTATTTTAGGTTGATTCTATATTTTATTAAAATAAACATGTGGCTTTTCCATTCTTTGATGTATCATAGATCATGTGTTTGCTTATATTAATTTCTTCCTTTGTTTGAAAGGTCTGCTGCTTATATTGCAAATCAAATTGCACATGTGCTCATAGGAGGGGGATACTGAAAAAATATTTCCCCGCTGGCATTGTCATTTTCAAGTTTCATGTTTAAAGCAATTTTCTTTGCCTCATATAGCATCTAACACAAATAAGTAACGTAGTTTTCAGTGTAATTATGACAATTGTTTTTGTCGTAGATTTTCTTCAAATGTAAATCTGCATTCATTTGTACAGAATGTCAAGGTAATGGAAAGCTACATAGTCCTTAAATCTCTATAATATGAGACTTTTGCAAACAGATATACAAAGAGGTTATAAAAGGAAAAATGATCTAAAGATGAAAATCAAATAAAACAGAGTGACAAAACTTTTATACTGAATAGAGTGAGGTGACCAAAAAGAGTATATTTCTAACCTAATTACTATTTTTTTAAAGTTTAGATAAACTTTATTTGAAATTATTGTAGATTTACTGAGTGTTGAAAACAGTACAGAGTTCCACATAGCTTTCCCTTAACTTCCTTTTATTTAACATCTTACATAACATAGTTATTTATCAAAACTAATAAATTAGTATTAATATGACAGTATTAACTATACTACAGACTTTATTAAGATGCCTTTTCTTTTTCACTGTTTCAGAAGCCCACATTACATTTATTTATCACATCTCCTTAGTCTCCTATTTATGACAGTTTCTGTTTTCCATTTTTTGCTTTTCATGACTTTGACCCTTTTGAAGAATATTAGTTGAATATTTTATAGAATATTCCTTAATTTTAATTTGTCTAATATATTTTCCCTATTAGATTGAAGTTTTTTGTTGTTGTTTTTTTTCCCAAAAAAATACCACAGAACCATCTACTTTTCTCAGGTCATTATATCAAGGGTATATGATGTCCATATGTATTACTGGTGGGATTTTTTATTGAAGTGTAGTTGATATATAATATTATGTAAGTTTCTGGTGTACAATATAGCTATTCAACATTTATATATCTTATAAAGTGATCGTTATGATAAATTTAGTAACCATCTGTCACCATACAAAATTATTACACTACTATTGACTGTATTCCCTGTACTGTACATTACTTCCTCATGACTTAATTATTTTATAACTAGAAATGTGTACTGTTTATTCCCTTCATTTTTTTCACCCATTCCCTTACCTCCCTCCCATCTGACAACCATCAGTTTGTTCTTTATATCAATAAGTCTGTTTCTGTTTTGTTCTGATCTAATTATTATTTACACTTCTCTTTAAAAGTTTTTTAGTGGTTGTCCTAAGACTTAAAATAGTACTCTTTAGTTCATCAGAGTCTATCTTTAAATAATACTATAACACTTTACTTGTAGTGTAAGCACTTTACAACAGTATATTATCAATCCCTCCATCTCATTCTTTGTGCTAATATTGTCATGTATTTACTTTTACAAAGCCAGAATCAATTGCCACTATTTTTGTTTCAGTCAAATAATAATCTCTTAGTGATTAAAATAGTGAAAAACAGTATTTATATTTAACATTTATTTTCACAATGTTTAGCACTCTTCACCTCTCTGAAAATACAAGTTTCTATGTGGTATCATTGTCCTTCTATCTGAAGAACTTCCTTTAACAATTCTTGTAACACAGTTATCCTGGGAATAAATTTAGTTTCTCTCTGTCTGCAAAAGTCCTTAATTCTCCTTTGTTTTATAAGGATATTTTGTTAAGTAAAGAATTCTATATTGACTTATTTTTTCCCCAATACTTTAAAGATGTCACTTTCTTCTCTTCTGAATTGTATAGTTTCTGATTACTATAATTGTATAGTTTCTGATTACTATTACTTCTTAGTCTTCAAGTTTTCTTTTCTTCCACATATTCTCTCTTTCTCATAGATTTCTATTACACATTTGTTTGACAATTTGATATTGTCCCACAGCTCTAAAATGTTATATTTGGTGGGTTTTTTTTTTTTTAATTTTATTATTTACTCTTCTCTATTTGTGTTTCACTCTTGGTAATTTCACTGATCTATACCTTCAAGCTCACTAATTCTTTCCTTGTCTATGTCCGGTCTGCTGATAACCCTGTCAAGCTAATCATCATCTCTGTTGCCATGGTTTTGCCCATGATTTTGATTTGATTATTTCATATAGTTTTCATCTCTCTGGTGAAATTCTCCAGCTGTTTATGATTTTTATTTGCCTTTTTCACTAGAACATTTCACATAATAATCATAGTAATTCTAAGTTCTCTGTCTGATATTTCCAACGTCTGGATCATATTAGAGTTCTGTAGTTGCTTTACCTCTTGATGATGAGCTTTTTTTTCTTGATTTCTTTGTGGGTCCTATAATCTTTAGTTATAAATAGGGCATTGTTGAAGGACAGGAGTAACACAGGTAAATATTATTTATACCTGCAAACAATCAAAGCTTTCCTTCTGCACATGGATGTTCATAGAAGCTTTATTCATAATTGCTAAAACTTGGAAGCAGCCAAGAAGGTTTTCAGTAGATAAATGGACAAATATAAATATTCCAGACAATAAAATATTATTCAACATTAAAAAGAAATGAACTATCAAGCTATGAAAAGACATGGAAGAAATTTAAAGGCATATTATTAAGTGAAAGACGTCAATCTGAAAAGGCTATATAATGTATGATTCAAATTATATGACATTCTGGAACAGGCAAAATCATAGAGACAGTAAAAAAGGTCATGGGTTGCCAGAGGTCAGGGGAGAGGGAAAAATAAATAAGCAGATCACAGAGGATTTTTTAGAGGAGTGGAACTATCTGTATCTGTATAATACTATGATGGTAGATACATGCCATTATACATTTGTCCAAAACCATAGACTATTCAATACCAAGAGTGAACCCTAAAGTGAAATATAGATTTTGGGTAATAATGACATGTCAGTATGGGTTTATCAATTGTAACAAATGTATCACTCTGATGCAGGATGTTGGTAGTGGAAAAGCCTGTGTGTGTGAGGGAGTAAGGGCTCTCTGGGAACTCTGTGTACTTCTCACTCTGTTTTGCTATGAACCTAAAACTGCCCTAAAATTGCCCTAAAATTAAGTCTATTTAAAAGAGGAGGAAACTAACACTGAGGCCCAAACATCTAGACAAACTTTATAACAACCCCTATGTCTTTCTTAAATATATTATAAAAATGGAAAGCCAAATTTGAGAAAACTGATAATTACCTGAATGAAACCATGCAGCCAGGAAAATGTAAAATATGCTTGGAGAGTGTTAAGTAGGTAGTAAGTGGGAATGTCTGACCAACTAGGAATGTTGGAAATAATGCCAGAAAAGCAGGCAAATTAGACCAGATGTACAGAGTCAACAATCAGATGTAGGAATGCCTAATATCAGCAAAAGGAGCTCAAACTTAAAAGCAATTAAAAAAAAAGAAACGACAATAGCAATAATAAAAATGTTATGTAGGAGAATGATCTGAAGAAGGTGGTCCTTTAAAAAATGTGTCTGGTAGTCTGTTTGAGACAGATCGAAGGTAAGAGAAAGCAGAAACAAGGAAATACATAATTATTGTAACAGTCTAGAACTGAGGAGATCAAGGCCTAAATTAAGATGCTAGCAATGAAAATGGAGAAAAAGTGGGAATAATTTGGGAGACATTGTAGAGAAAGAATTTATAAGACTGGTTGACTGATGTGATAAGAGTGATGAAGGAAAAGAAGAAATCAAGGCTTCACACTGGGATAATAGTGCACAATTTTCTCACCAGTATCTTTAATTTCTTCCTTTCTAAGAGCTTTCTCCTCTCTGCTTTTAAACTTGCCCACGCTTGAATTAGCATAAATGTTTGGAAAAGGTAAAAAACATTTATCTTCAAAATGTTCTTGAGGTAAACTATTTCTGAAATATAAACCTGTTTGCCAGCCAAAACTCAATTTGTATTCAAACTGTGGTTTAAACACTCCGTCCAGACATGACAGATGTTAGAATCAATTGGTTTTCAAGTCTTGTTTCTTTTTTGTCAGCTTCAATAAACAAAATCTTCTTAAATTATCTTCTGTCAAATACATTTACCAAATCCTTGCAGTGCATATAGAACTAAAGTTAATTGAAAATTAAACTCTTGGCTTTGGGAGCTAAAAAAGAAAAAGTATAATTTTTAAAAGAGTAGGCGGAAGGCATTAAAAAAATACAAAAGAGTATACCAAAAAAAAACAACAACAACAACCAAAACACACAAAAAATCCTACATACACAAGAAAAGAATTTTCTCTTGTTACAGCTTCTCTAAAATTATTTCATAACATCTTTGCCTAAGGTCCCTAATAAATTTAAAGGTTTTAATTCTAAGATTCTACAGGATTTTTTTGTTGAATTCTATAAATTACGCAGAAAAACGACATTTTTATAATATTGTATTATAATCAAATAATTTAAAATATCTATTTGTTGACATTATCTCTAATATGCTAGAGTCTGTTAAATATAACATCGTATAAGTGAAATGAGTCTAAAAATATTCCTACATATTATCATAAATAATAAATATTTTTTGACTCTCTTCTTGATAAAAATAATGAAAATTATAACAGGTCAAATTCAATAAATACAAAAGGAATTGAGACAAAAAATTCAGCTCCAAGGCCACTTGGCCTCTCTCTGCCTATTTACACATCTATAAAGTAGGACTTCTAATAGAACTTGGTTGATAGGATTGTGAAGATTAAATGAAAAAATGTGTGCAAAGTACTTATTATGGTGTATAGCATATAGTAAATGTTTACTGAATATTATCTAATATTATTATATTATCACATTCCTTTATCATTCAGTTATATTTATTTTTTATAAATACCTCTTTATGTTTACTCCCTATTGGAATCAACATTTTAATTCAGATTTAGTATGTTCTTTCTGTACTAAAATATTAATTCTTGTTATATTTACTGCAAATAAATTCCCAATATGTTTTGCTTTTCAAGATAAGAATTTCGTTTTGCTTTTGATAGAATTCTTTCTCTTAATCTTTTCTTCTTGATATTTACCATTGTTTTAGAATCTAGAAAAATTTCCCTGTTCAAAAATACTTGGTAACATATTTATTTGAGACTTTTTTCTTTTCCTTTCTTTCATGGTAATAGCTAGACATTTTACATTTAACTCTTTAGTAGAGCTGAACTGAGGGAAAAGGATAAAGTGGGGACCGAAATTTAATTTCTCATCAAATATTGCTAACAATACAAGCTTCACATATTAAATAATCTATTTATTCATTATTGATTTATATTATTTGGTCAGACGGGTTCATTAGCCTTAAAAGGTCCAGTTGTTCGAACCACAATTATAAAAATCTAGGTTCTGGCTTCCACATTCCGCTCCCACGTTTCATTCTGAACCTGCTTCTTCTGTCTGAGCACTTGGTCTAGCCCACTGCTTCACACTTAGATTTACTTCTCTCTTCACAAAAAAAACACTCTGTTGTTTAACTTAGGCTGCGTTCTAGGTCTCTGACTTCATTTGGCTTCTATTGATCAATCTGCCCGACGTCACATGTGGTGGTGACCAGATCTGGTGTTCTAGAGGAAGGACCAGATACTACTACATTTACTGTGAATTTGGCAGGTTTGGGTCAGCTCTGAACTTTCACTTCCTTTTCCCTTTGTACTGAGCCCTTCAAGCTCACAGCTGTTTGACAGCTTAATTTAAACTACACTGGCAAATGTCTTCAGGGACAAAGCAGTGATCTGCTCACCTCTCTCTATTCTAGATGCTAAATAATTCCACGTTAGATCTTCAATGTTTTTATGAAAGGATTTCATATTTTATCTAGCAATTTTAGTTGCTTTTAGACTTCTCTTAATAGAAATAGACTTGCTCTGCATTATAATTTATCTTTTTAATTAAATGCATGTGTGTCGATTCCCTATTTATATTATGTTTCTGTAATACAAAATCATTCTAGATACCTAAAGCAGTGTTTAACCCATGATAGACACTCAAGTAATATCTGATAATAGTTACAAATAGAGTAATGACAATATCAGCCAATCAGAAAACTTCAGATTGCAAAAGGGGCCAAATAACTATAAAATTGAAACATGGACACTTAAAAATGACATTTCTTACCATAGAATACTTTGAAACAATTATGATAGTAACATGATAGGGGAAAAAAAGAAAATCTAGATTCTATCTATAATATACCTCTATTTTTTTCAATTTCAAAATATTTATGAAGCAAATGTGAAAAAAACATCAGGGAATAAGAGGAAGTACCATCATAAATATGATTTTTCTATTTTCCATCAAGAGATTAGAAATAAATTGCTCTATAGCCTTAATTTTATTAAATACGTGGAGGACTCCTTGTTCCTCCATATGTTCCAAATGTTTGTGAAAACATGTACTTGTATTTTTATTTACTATAGGTCTATATTCTTTGCTAGACCATAAATCCATAAGGAAAGGAATGGTTGATTTGTTCATGACTCTATTCACAATATTGAGTCCATTGCTTAGCAGATAGTAGGTGCTAGATTAATTTTTATTAAATGAATAAGTAAATTTAGTATGTCCAGAGGTATAGACATTGCTCTGCCTCAGGGAATTTAAAATCTACATAGGGTGAAAAGAATGATGAATTATCATTTGTTCAACATTTACCACATGCTTATTTTTATACATTATATCATTTATTCTTACAGGAACCTCAAGAGACAGCTATTATTACCATAATTTGTGAGCATTACTATCTGCTTTTTAAGATGAGGAAATTGAGACCTACAGAGGATATGGAACTTGCCCACCATCACATTGCTTTTAAATGGAAAAGCCATTATTTATCTGAAGTGAGTGTTCATTCTTTTTCTTGTATGCCACAATGCTTCTCTACAAGTGAAACGCAAGTGATAAAACACAACATATAATTAATTTTTAAAATGTCCAGGGGTGACTGTAAATGATCTAGAAATTCAAAGAATGAGAAGAGTGAAAATTAAATAGAATAAGCTCATGGGCTACTGGAGATTTGAGATAATTCTTTGAGTCTCTAGACAGAGTAGAGCAGAGGTCGTTTCAGGAAAAGCAATTTCAGAATTCCTATCAGATCTCTTTAAAGTCAGTAAATATTTTTTAATGTTATTGTTTGATTAGCACTATAAATAACATGGAGACAAGAAATGGTTTGCTCACAAGCCACATAACATAGCATAGACGTAGCATGGCCATGTGAAGAATGAGATTGATACAGTGTTGGCCTTTACCTCATAAGACTATACTGAAAAATAATTTAATGGGAAATGCTTAGGATATTTATACAGAACTTTAATAATCTAAATGATAATATTTGAGTCCTTGTTATGCCTAATGACTGCACAGAAAGCATGAAGAACCAATAATATGTTCTGATTCCTGCAAAGAGCTAACATGGTAATTTTATCACTTGATGAAAAAGAGGATGTTAATTGTCCAGTGCAAAATTAGCAAAGACCTTTATGATGCCTTGAAATGAATGGGCTCTCTAGATTCAGATAAAATGTAGAGAAGATATCTTATTAGTTGAGCATTTCTTTTTTCAAAGCAAATATTACTGGCATTATGCTGATTCACGAATTCTTACTGTTAATAAAAAGTTAATGGAGCTGACATAAGTAAGATGATCTTAAGCATGCCGCACTATCTAAAATTTTTTGTTGTTGTTGTTGTCATTGTTGCCTTCAGGAAAGTTTCTGGGTCATTGAACACTGATATCATGCCAAGTGTTTAGAAGAAAAACTTGTAAAAAAAAAAAAAAGAGGTGATGGTCCAGAATACAGCCAGCAGACTTCAAGATAAATGATGAAGATATAGGAACCAAAGGATCAGAGCAAGGGCTGGGAAATTAATAATTTAAAAATGATCAGGACAGACCCAATTTTGCTTCTCAACTCTACTATTTAATAGCTTGTTTACTTGGAGAAGTTACTTAATTTCTCTGAGCTTCAGTTTCTTTATCACAAATGTAGATTATAAAAATAGTATCTACTGCAAATGTTTATGGTGATGATTAAATGAGAAAATTCAGGTAAAAAAAAAAAACCACTTATCATTGTGCCAGACACACATAATTTATCAAAAAGAAATCGTTTTCTCTATTTTCATCATCATCAACACTATCAGGGACAAAATAAATGTATAGAAATTAAGATATGCAAAAGAAAAAGGAGAATAGCAAAGTCTAGTACTTTAAGAAAGGCAAGGGTCAGAAGATTCTAGAGTACAAAAACATTGAAAGGAAGTTTAGAAATCTTCTAGTGGAACACCTTTGTTTTATAAATGAGCAATGCAACAGTAAGAAATGTCTCATAGTACAACTACTTTTGAAAACATTTTAATGGTTGTGTCTAAAGCTCAGGCTGGATTTACCATGTTTACATGGACAACCTAGTAATTCTATTTCTAAGTTTTTATCCAAGAGAAATAAAAACATATGTCCACACAAAGACTTACATATAAATGTTCACAGCAGCTTTATTTATAACTGCCCAAACTAGAAACAATTAAATATCCATCAACAGGACAATGGATAAATAAATTCCATACAATAAAACACATTCAACAACAAAAAATAATGCATTACTGCTGCACACAACAACATGGCTGAATCTCAAAAACATTATGCTGAAATGAAGAAACAGTACAAAATAGTACATACTGCCTGATTCTATTTACATGAAGTTCTAGAATATATAAACTAATCTACAGAGATCTAAAGCATATCAGTAGTTATCTGGGGTTTGTGGGTGGGGATAGGGGTGAAGAAAATACTTTATATCTTGATTGTGCTTGTGGTTGTACATCATATAAATCTGTCAAAATTTATTAAAACTGTATACTTTAAATCAGTGTATTTTATTATATTTTAATTATACCTAAGTAAAATTAATTTTAAAGGAGATATATGACTTGATATCTTCTTTTTTTTCAGGGCAGAACTAGAATTCAAAGCCAGGTCTTTGTTAGCTAGTTAACTAAGCTAGCACTTAGTTAGTAATCATTAAGCTGAACTTTTTTCAGTAATTAGTGTAACATCTTGCCATGCTTGCTTTCATTCTGAGAGCTAGCCTGGTAAAATGGCATAGCCTTACTTTGGAGTAACAAAAATGTGGTTTGGTGTCATGGCTTTCCTTCTTACTAGCTGTATGGGCTTGACCAGGTTAGTAGACCTCTCTGAGCTACCTTTTACTCATCTCTCAATTGGGGATAAAACTCCTATCATAGGATTCCTATAAAGATAAAAATATAATCTAAAAAGTGACCAGAAAATGGCAGGCACTCAATAAATTGTAGCTATGGGTACTATTAATTTCTTCTAAGGAAAGTACCAGACCTGGAGCCGTGCCGTAGATAATTCTTGTCTTGTGAGGTTGAGATAATGCCCCAACCTGGATTTATTCATTCAGTCAACAAATATTACTCAGCACCTATGATGTGCTAGGCAGTGTTCTAGACTCTTATAATTCAACGAAGAACAAAAGAGTTACCTTCTAGTAGGGGGAGACAGCAAATCCATAAAGCCAATTCCTGTATAATAAGTCAGAGGGCAATCTATGCCAAAAATGAAAAAAAAAAAAAA
>NW_006443138.1:23929331-23932833 GCF_000325575.1 Pteropus alecto
GTGCTATTTTATGCAGGGTACTTAGAAGCAGTTGATTTCTAGACATAACATTTGGACAGAAACCTGTAAACAGGGAGAGAGGGAGTTATACAATAAAATAGCCGGATGGAAAGTATTCCAGAGAGAAGAAAGAGCAGAGAAGAGGCCTTGATGCAAAACAATCTGCTTGGCACATTTTGGGATCAGCAAGAAGACCAGGCAATATTTGGGACAACGACAGTTATTTGTGCTGTGTGTGACAATATATGTAATTTACTGAGCATTCAGAATGTTCAACTCTATCTCTCCATTATTTGTACTTGGATTGTCCATGTAGACATAAATCTTCATATTAAATTCCTATCACTATTGTCATGCTTCGTGGACAGCTTTGGTGCCAGAGGAAGTAGTCACTTATCTACATCTACTTCATAAATAGGAAACATTTATTAAAATAAAATAAAAATCAGTAGATACTGGTCCAAATCTGTCGCCTCTTTGAGAGAGACGTAAATCCACACACTCAGTCTAAGGATAAACAGCTGAACTCTAAGGTGCCATTATTCATCAACATGAGAAATAATGTTTCTCATTGCCACAATGCACTGAGAACAGGGAAGAAGCTGAAGGGGTTGGGGAGTCAGTTGGAAGAAGGAAGCGCACAGTTTCACCACATCTCCTCATTCTGATATTCACTTGTGTCTAAAACAGTGAAAAGCATGACATCCAAAACACTCTAAAATAATATTTAAGTTAGCTCAGACTCTAGGTCCACAGAGAACGGTGAAACAAGCCCAGTACTGTTACTGGAAGAGCAGAAGGTGAACATCAAGTTTGAGGTCAGTCATGGGCATTGTTCTCCTTTAACAAGTAATCCTAATCTTTGAACACAGTCCTAATAGCAACCAGTGCTTTCTCTTACACCGGCAAGTCATCCGATGTTTTCTTCCAAGAGAAATCTACAGGAAAGGACAAAGACTGGCACTGCTTCCTTATCTTCTGGTACCAGCACAATCCACTTGAACGCTAATACTCTCTAGCCGCATACTGGGACAGAATACAACCTCAAGAATCCTTATGTTATTCCTAGGGAGCACCAGTCAAAAGCCAATCAGATAATGGCCCAGTGTGGTTAAGAAGTGTAGGCAGGGTGTCAGCAGGCAAACCACAAAAATCACAAAATGTTGGCATCAATGGCAAATATGAGTAAAATCAGAATCCATCAGCAAAACAATGAAGACACAGGCGGATACAGAACAGTCTTTCTTAGTGCTCAAGAAAGACTATTTTGGTTAGGATCCTTAAAGACAGAGAAAGTTCTTTTTCAATTCTATTTTTTGTACTGTAAAGCAACTTTTCACAGCTAATCTTATGTACTTCAGTAATCAGCATCTAAGCTCTGCTTTTATTAGTAGACTGAAAGCTAGTTGTGTTAACAAATACTCTAGAGAAAAAATAATTGAGAAAGAGTACAGTGAGGGACTCACTTTTCCTGTAGAAAGATCTTGAGTATTTAGTCAATTCAGCCCACAAACATTGACTAAACATTAAATAAACTGATTGCCTACTATTAAAGTACAAAAGCACTCAATTGAAATTCAAATTTAATTTTAGACAAGCATGGAAACATGACACTGTTTAGTTTCCTGAAGTTCACTGAATGTCGTCTATACCTGACCCACACATGGCCTAACAAATGATGATCACAGTACTTCTCACATCTGTGGGTAAAGATCTAATAGAAACATCTGCTGAATCTACATTGATTCATATATAAAGTTATCAAAAGCCAGAAAAGTCAGAGGAAATAGAATATGATAAAGCATTATCTAAGTTCAATTATATTGCTTCTGTAAGAAACTCAATACATAGAAAGCACTGTATTTTAAAATTTTAATTCAAAATTGAAAATGAATGGTCATAACAGTATTAATGTATAGCAATAGACACAGACTACGTGTTTTACATTTTTATAAGTACTCCCATACACCATTTATCAAAAATAGCTCATATTTGTTAGTACATTAAAGTTTCAAAATGATGTTAGAGAAATTCATTCTTTTAATTCTCATAAAAACCCTAAAAGAAAAATATTATTATCATACCAGCCATTTTCCTGAAGAAACCAAGACTTCAATATGGTAAATTATTTTCTCACGTTTCTACAGGCAAGCAGCACTGGCACCCCAAGGTTCACACAAAAGGCCTTTGATCCCAAAGTCCTTTCCAGCTTTCTCATTCTGGTTTTTCAGTAAAACCTCAAAACAATTTGACACAAATAAAATTGATAAGTGAAGACTCTTCACAATGCAAGTCATAGTTATGGTCATAATTATTAAATATAATTGTTTTATTTACGTGTGATCGAGAGAGGGAGAGAAGGAAAGAGAGAGAAGCAGCCCACATGGGAGGAGAGAACTCTTTTATTTAAACCCTCATGACTTTCTTCGTATTCTCCTCAACTCTTTCTTTCCTTAAAATCACTTTTGTATCTTAGAGCTACTCATTGCCCTTGCCAAAATCCAAAGTTGGTTAGTTGGCATATTCTGGGATTCATGAAATGGTAGCCCTCCACATGAAAGAGTTTCTGCTGAAACATGGATTTCTGCTATAAATTGACTAGTACATTTTAAGACTGGTTCTCCCAAGCAATGACAATTATGCAGTCTAATTAACCATACACACTTAATGTTTTTATTAATTTCAAACATATTGTTTTTTAGGGTATATCATACACATAGGACAATATGTGAGAGGATCCTACTATATATAGCATATATATATGATATATATATATATATCTTTATATATATCATATATATATCATATATATATGTGTATATATATATGATATATATGATAAATATATAAAAAGACAGTAAGGAGGCTTCAATTACAATCCTATTCCAACCAACTGATAGTGACTATCTGGAGCACTGTTTTGTAAATTATTCTGAGGCCAAGAGCAAAACCTAAGGAAGGGAGTACAAAAATTGATTAATAATGTCTGCCATGGCTTCAAGAGTGGAGAGTAACACTTCTCATCCTGAAGGTATTATATCTTGCCAGACTAAGAAATAAAATATTAAAATGTCTTTCATTAAAAGGCAAATTCATAATTTACATGTCAGTCTATAAAGAGAATCATATACTTATTTCGAACTCCTTGAGGAAGACTTCTGAATGGGCTCTGAGCGATGGTTTTAATCAATGGTATGTTGATTAATTTTAGAGCTTGAAATAGTCCTAGTCTGACATCTGACTGGGTGTGTTTCAGTGTGTGGCGCAGTAAAGCAGAGATGCTGGGGAAAAGAAAAAAGAAGAAAATATTGGACTTCAAGACTGAGCAGGAAATTTAGAAATATGCTGGCTAAATATTGGCAACCTCTTACTTGGTTGCTGACACATTAATTTCAACACATCTGGCCAGTCCAAGTGTTTAGCATGTCACTCATTCATTCCTATCTCTATCCCTGCCTTCTGTGCCTGGACAATTTCTCCATTTCACTTGTGACCCTGTTTG
>NW_006443138.1:23932901-23944715 GCF_000325575.1 Pteropus alecto
AAATTGTAAATAACTCTATGTTTTTCCTTGTGTCATTTCATTAGGCCTATCAATTTTGGTTTACTTTCCTAAAACTACCTACATTTGCAGAGTTAGCCTTTAGCTTTCTTATTGGTTTGGACAGAGAGTTGTTTATTTGTTTGTAACATCTTGACACCTAGGAAACAAAGAATATCAATGAAAAGCTCCATGAATATCCAAGCCCTTCTTTCCCTTCCAATTACCAAGAAAACGAGAGCCTCTTTCCTTCTTTTTGGCATTCAGGGATAAAAGCAAACTCTTTTTAGGAGTTGGTGTAAGGTAATAAAATCATTGAGATGTGCCTAACTTAAGTCTTAGAAGTACCACTTTGACAAAGTGAAGTTTTGGAATACATTCCCCTTCTGATCATTTCAGCTTTCAAGATTTTGGGTGCTGTAGGTAGTTACAGGACTATTCAGTAGACAGATATGATCATTCCTGTTTATAAAATTTCTGTAAGAAAAGAAAGCAGACTAAGGCTTCCTACTATAGATTGATGATGGAAATATGTTTAACCAATAAAAATGTGAGCCACACAAAACACTGGAGCGAGGCGATAGTATGTATTTCTTGGCCAGAAAGTCACTGGGCCTTGAAATGCAAGGAGTTAAGAGGAAAATTTGCTCACTGCAGTCTCCTCCAATTAAAATCATAGGAAAATACTCTCATTAATCACCAGCTAATTCAGATATGACTTTCTAGCCTATTGTTTGATGTTCATAATCATATTTCTCTTTTCACCGTACAATCATCTTTTGGGTACTATAAATCTGAAAGCATGTTGGGGAGACATAATAAACCAAAGCCTGCCTTTAAAAAAGAGATCGCATGTTTTGTGGTGCAGAAAATAATGTCATTTAGTCAGGTTCATGCCCATATATACCCTCCTCGGAGCAGCCTTCCATTACTCTGTGACTTAAAATAACAACTCCATTTTCTTCTTCTGCATTATTTTTCTTCAATACGCTTAGAACTTCCTGGAATTATATTAACATATTTATGCATGGGTTTATTGTCAGCCTTCCCCAATAGAACCCAAACGCCATGAAGGTAGAGATTTTATCTGTTTTGTTCCCAGGGCTAAGAAGTTCCTTGTATATAAGAAGATCTCAATGAATATTTGCAAGATGGATGAATGAATGAATGCATGAACTAGCTTAAATAGTAGTTAAAATAGGTTCTGAAGTCAGACGTCTGGGTTTGAATTTTGCTTAGACAGATTACCGTGGGAGAATTAAAACTTAGCTAATGTCTCAGGTTTATTTCCTATATGAAAATCACAATAATACTTAGCTCATAAATTGGTTGTGCCTGATGTGCAATTAGTATTCAACAAATATCAGATATTATTACAATAGAGGCATGCACAAAATACAAGGAAGCACAGAGTCAGAGAATACTCCAGCTGTGTCTTAAAGAGAGAGAAGGGTACAACCCATAGAGGGAACAATATAGACAAAATTACATGGACATAACACAATTCAATGCTTTTTAAGAGCATTTGAATGCAATACAGAGTGCCCAATTATTCAGAGCTGTCCCAGAGCAATATCAAAATTCTGACAGCATCAGAGCCTCATAACATACTTTCATCAATCACAAAAAGAAAATTCCATCTTTTCAACAATAGAATTCAGCAATATTTAATAGATTGGGAAGCTCTAGAAGAGTCTGTTCTATAGCTAAATTCATATTTGTTCTTAAGACTTAAAATGATGAGATGATGGAGGTTGGTAAAAGAGAAAGAATTTGAGCCTGTCCCACTGACTAGAGGCCCATTAAGTTTGCTTGAGTCTCCCCACTCCAGGCTCTACACATCTGAAGAATGGGAGTTACAAAGAGCAATGATAATTGAGAGTCATCTAGAATTCCCTCTTGCCTGTTCTTGACCTGCTTGCCCTCTGAACTGTCTTCAGCTAACTGAAGTGTTTCAGTTTCAATCTCTACTTCTTGCTTCTCTGACCACTGGAGTTTGAGCCTCCTTTGTTTTAAGGGAATCTTGGCTTAGTCCTTTGGCTTCCAAGATCCATTACTACATTGAGCAGAAGCATCTTGCTGGAACCTGAGACTTGAGACTCCAGTCTCTACCTTCATCTATGCAGTCTACATCCAAACTACATCCAAACTGCCCCAGACATTATCTTTCAACCTCACCATCAATGAAGAATGTAGAGTGAAGGACATAGGTTCAATTTTAGTTATACCTCTTATAATTATATTCTAAGACCAAATGAGATTTTTCTAGTTAAGGACTACCCAACAGGCAATACAAGAGAGACCAAGACCTGAAACTATTCCCTACCTTGGAGTGTGGCAGGGGCAGGTACTGAGGCCCAAGAAGAGGAACGCTAATTGCCTATGTTTAAATAAAGTCTAGTTGGGCAGGTAGGATATGGTACCTTGAGGAACCGCAGCAGGAAGCAGGTAAAGCCCAATGCATCGGTTGCTATTGGAGGACTTTAAAACTGAGTCAGAGGGGCCCTAGAAGGTTGGGTAGCCTGGGATAAAGGGGACCTGAGACACAGTACTGCTCAGATTGTGGGGCAAGCTGGAGAAATAGAAACGTGGATCAGTAGGTAATAGAACTCCAGCTTCCTGGTAACATGAAATATTTTTTTTTTCCTTGTGGGATTAGAAGGATTATAGGGCACTAGTTTAAGGCACCATGTTTCTGAGTTTTAAACTTCAGCACAGGAGGTAGTGTTAAAGTTTCTTTGCAGGATTGAAACATCGTGGTAAAACACGGATGATAACCTTGATTCCTCCAGGTCATCTGCTCTGCTTCTTGGCTGTGGTTTCTAATCCCTCTGTCTCCATTTCCTTATCTATAAAGTAGATTCAAAATATTTTCTGAGTTTTAAAAGTATAAATGATATTCATGTAAAATATTATAACAATGCCTGGATTATATAAGTACTCAATAATTATTTCTTCTCTTTATTATGTTTGCAAGCAATAGTTTATAAGATATATATTATTAATTAATATTAATCAGCCATTACTTTTTGCCAGCCATTCTTCCAAGTGCTGCATACAAATTACTTTATTAAATCCCTAAACAACTTTATGATGTCTATACTATTATCACCTCCACTATGTTGATAAATGTACATTGAGTGAAAGGTACTTTGAGTGAAAGTGACTAGTAGTCTCAGGTCACACTGTTAGCAAAAGGCAAGTTAGGATGCAAACCCAGACAACCTAATTCCAGAGCCTGTACTCTAAACACTCTGCTTTCTCTGCTGCCTTTCTAAACAAAAAGCATAGAATTTCCCTATGGGAGTTAAGCTATAAAATCAGCACAGAGATATGCAGAATCTTTCCAAGGACTCTGAATGGCTATCTAGATAGAGTAGGCCTTCCCTACTAATGTGATGATCTTAAAAGGGGAGTTGGTAAACCATGGAACACAGAAAAATGAAGGTCCCAGAGACAAAGATTAGCAGTGTGTATACAGTCCTAACCAGGGGAAAGGGTCCTTTGGTCACCAAACAAAAGAAATAAAATAGTCTAGGCAATACCCCATCAAAGAGAAAAAGGTCTCTCAGCAGTCGTAGTTGAGGTATATTTCTTAAGATTGCTCAATTCTCTTTGCTCTGATGTGATGCTCACCAAGCAAATATTTGATTAGTTTGCCTATAGGGAGAAAATGTGTCACTCTGAGGATTCTAATATTTGGGTTAACTATAAAAAGTAGTATTCTAGCTTAAACCTCAGTCTTTCTGTATTTATTTTGTGTATTCTTCCCCTAAAAGCCTTCTCTACTCACACACAACACAAAATCAGGTCTTTCAAGTGGAAGGCCTGACATATTCAATAACACAGAGAATTCACTGAGGTGAAGGCCATTTCAGAAGGGCTCTTACAGCCAGATGGTCAACCCTCCCTGGTAAAATACCTTCATCCCCAACAACCATCTTTGCGACTTCATCATGGTTCAAGGCAGGACCAAGTCAGCCACAAGATCATTAATGCTGAATCTTGATATTAGCCTAGGACACTTTAAATTTCTAAAATAGTCTGTTCTAAGATTAGGGTTGGTGAGACTAAGCCTATACATGGGTATTTGTGGCTTCAAAAATTAACTGTGACTGCAAATAAGGAGTTAGAAATTAAAATTAGAGAGGACCAGGTCCCTACTAACTGAGTGGCATTGAGAAAGTCATTTAATTGCTCTGAGCCTTAATCTTCTCTTAGAGACCATTTTAAATGAAATATCTATTTCATTCATCTATTGGGCACTATAAGAATCAAAGTCCATGTGAAATTGTTTTGTAAATTGTATGTAAGTAAATAAAGCTAAAGATTGCTAATGTGGACCTTGAGTATATGATGTCTCTCATTTAGGCAGCACTTATATGTTCTAGGCTTATTTTGTATATTAACTTATTTTATGCTCACAATAACTCTGTAGTAAATGCTGTAATGTGTCACCTGCATGACAGACAGGCAACCAAGAAATTATTCCCTAGCTACCAAGACAATGTTGGCAACTGACTGCTTGGAGACATGACACTTTCAAGAAATTGCTTGCAGCCAAAGAAACTGCCTCAGCAAAAGTGACGACGCCTCACTGGGTATAGCCCACTTCCAAATACACTAGTTTTGTGGTGAGAGGGGACAAAGAATTAATCCCCTTTGCCTTAACATAAGACTACTCTGGAAGACCATCCAACTCTACAACTCCCCATAAGAAGAGCTGAGTCCTCAGCTGTACTTGCGTCACAGGGCAACTTTTCCCTCTGTTCCATCCTGCCCACTCTCACTCCCTTACAATGCTGTTCCTTAGAGTCTCCCCAGTGGACCATTTGTACTCTGCCTCAGAGTCTGTTCAGGTGAGGGGCACCAAACTTAAGACAGAAATTATGCATTAGTAGTAGTAGGAGGAGGAGGAGGAGGAAGGGGAGGAGAAGAAGGAGGAGAAGCAGGAGATGAGGTGAAGTAATTCTCTCAAGTTCACACACCTAATAAGTAGCAGAGCCAAGATTTGAAACCAGGCCATCTAGAAAATGTTCTTACCAGTAACATTTGGCACAGAAATTTCTTTACGTGAATGAGCTGTTTGTGTTTGACATGTACTTTGATTAATAGTTGGGTTAACCTGAGCCTGAGGACCTAGATGTTGCTTGCTGCCACAACGTCAGAGGAAGGATAAAGCTACTCTGAAAAAAAGTAGTGAGATATATTTGAAGGTGGGTATTTAGAGACTAACCCAGGATGTAGGAGATAAGAAATAAGAAGAGTAGAGGGTGAAATGAAGCAATTTGATTGGAAGGATGCTGTGGGCTGTGTGATGTGATTCCTCCTTGTGACATGCCTACCCTCAAATATCTTCTGTAAAATCTAACCAACTCAGGAAATGGCTGGTGGATGGTTCATAACAAAGTACCACAAACCAAGTGGCTAAAAAAACAGAAATTTATTGCCACAATTCTGGAGGCTAGATGTCCGAGAGTAAGGTGTTAGCAGGATTGGTTCCTTCTGAGGACAATGAGAAAAGGATCTGTTCCACACGTCTTCCCTAACTTCTGATAGTTTGCTGGAAATCTTTTGTGTCGAAACAACACCCTAATCTCTTCCTTCATCTTCACAAAATGTTTTCTCTGTGTCTGTATCTGTGTTTAAATGTCCTCTTTTTTATAAAAACACCAGTAATTACTGGATTAGGAATCCACCCATCTCTGTATGACCGCATCTTAATTTAACTTCACTTGCAACAACTCTATGTCCAAATAGGATCACATTTGAGGCATCAGGAGTCAGGACTTCAACATATGAATTTTTGTAGTACACAATTCAACCTATAACTGGTGTAGACTGGCTTTCTAGTGAAAACCTGTGAAGGGTTTGACTTTGATATCTGGATTGACATAGAAGTACGTAGAAACTATGAGATGTGGACAATAAGACTGTGAGAAAAAAATTTTGGAGTGGCCTAGTGCTTTTTCATTCTGAAGCATTGGGATTAGAGACAAGCCTGCCCATGTTTCAAGGACTGGCAGACCCAGTTAAAATTGGGGCGACAGTGTTTTGAAATGAAGTAATTTCAAGAGTTACTATCAATTGCATTCCTTCCCACTATGACCTTCAGACTTTATAGAACCAACTCTATCCTCCCAACCCACCAAGATCACCTACTCTTATAAATTTCCAGATCCATTAAGAAAGTATGTCTTCTACTTATTTTATATCTTCAACATGTCTAGCACACAGAGAAGCAACTTAGTAGAGACTGATTGCTAGAAGATTTTTGTGAGGGAGTTCATACAGTCTAGGTACTATGATGATGTAGCACTGCTATGTCTAGATTGATACATATCTTTTTTCCTGGTGTCTGACTTAAAGAAAAGGTTATAGTACGAAAGTACAGTGTTCCATAGTATAGAAATTTTCTACTCAAATGATTTGAGCTATAAATCCAGCCCCATTACTTACTAGCTGTATGACTTTGGGCAATTTACTTAATCTTTCTGTGCTTTAGTTCCCTTATCTGTAAAATGGGGATAATAACAGATTTCATCTCAATGGGCTTTTGTGAAGACTAAATGAGTTAAACCAAGTAAAACAAAGTATTGGCTCTCACGTGGTAAGCTCTCAATAAATGTCAGCTATTATAATATCACAATAGCAACTGTCTTTTGCATTATCAAGATGTGATATGTTTGGAACAGTTACAAGATATAGGCAAAATAAGTATATCGCTTAAAATCAAATAGAACAGAGGAAATAGTTTGCTTTGTAAGACCCATTATAAGCGTTGAGTGAAGCTTTAATCATTGGTCAGGGGCCAGACACTGTTCACTAGATACTTGGACCAATGTGCATATTAAAGATAAAAACTTCCTTAGCCCAGCACCTACAGCTAAGGTAACTACATAATCAAAAATAAGAATTCTTGGCTCAAACTCTAATTAAAATAATCTAATCATATGTTTAGTCCATTAACATCATCAGACAATTTGATGGCTTACAAATATAAATACTAAGCCAAGATGCAATTTCAGTGTAATCATCAACTTTTTCTCATTTCAAAAAATATCTTGGAGAAAAACAAAAATGGCACCTCATAGAGCTGTTATGAAAAAAACTGTAATGTTAGTGAGGTTTCTACTAGACAATAAAAGACAAAGATTTGATTTATTCACTAAATGTGGCTCTTTCAAAAAAAAAAAAAAAAAAACTCCAGAAGGGTGGCTTCCCCAGCAGGTTGGCCACATTGCCTGTGCTGAGACTGCAGTGATGGCCCAAACATCTGTGGGTTTCCCCAAGAGCTTTCTGCCATTGGCCAGTCTTTTTGAAAGCCGTTTAAGAACAATAAGGAAACTGAAGCTTAGAAAAATAGCCTGTCAAGTGTAAGTTTCCAGCCAGGATCAAACACGACCAGCAACACAAATAGAAAAACCAACTGTAGAAAAAAAGAAAACAAATCATTTTTGACCTTCTAGTACTTGTCATGGAGCTGTACCAGATGCCTTCTTGAAACACTTCTGTCTTGCTCTAAGATCTATGATGAAATTTGCTGTGTCAGGAAGGCACCTTTTTATGGGCTGTGTGCTGGACAACACTGTTGTGCTTTAAAAACAGTGTACATCTTAAAAATGTTTTACGATTGAGAAGGATTCTGGCGTGGTAGCAGCAGTGACATAGTTTTTTTTTTTTTAATTTTTCCAAATCCCCACATAATGACAAGTAGAACCATTAGGTAGCAAAACCTAAAACATTTACAATAATGTTAAGTGACAAGATGTCTCCAGAAAACCCAAAATGCAAGCAAATGAGAACAAGCCACCAAAATACACACCTGTGTATTTTTGCCACTTGTGTGGGTGAAAGCAGAAGAAATCATTAGAGCTGCTGATGAACCTGAGAACAAAGTAGAAAAAATAGCCAATGGATATTTTTTGGAAAGTGCAAAAGACTAATTTGAAAATAGCAGCAGAAACTGAGAGATTTTTCTTCCACTCCAGTAGCAGATGAATATAAGAGGCCTACAGTGAGGGCAGAAGGGATTAGAACAGTTTGGTACCAATGAATTCATGAAACTGACCAGCCAGGATTCCTTTCCAGAATAGAGCTTGGCCCCAACTTTCTGAGAGTGGATTCAGAATTGCAAAAAAAAAAAAAAAAAAAAAAAAGACAATAGAGACAAAGGAAAGAGAAATCCACAGCCAAAAAATGTCAAAACAGAAGCAGTTAACATTTTAAACTTCACAGAAACAAAAGATGGACCTCTGTGAAGTTATCAAAGCTACCTTAAACCATATCTCCTTCTAAAAATTCAGAGAAACTATTCTCACATAGAAATGAACAACAAATCAGTTACTATATGAAAAAAAGGGAATAAATAGGAGAATATCACTTCAGATAATGAAATACCATAAAAAAAATGTGCTCACAGAATACATCAAGATTATAACCTTTAATTTTACACTAATAAAAAAGGTGTTTAGAAAAAATAATCAAAAAGATATTAAGAACTTCTGGTCAAGATGGTGTACAAAGTAGGTGCTGTGCTCACCTGCTCTCATGATCACATCAAAATTACAGCAAAACTACAGAACAATCATCATTGGGAGTCACCTGAGGTCTGACTGAGTGGAAGTTCTACAACTGGAGACATACATAAAAGGCCACCTCGAGATTGTTATGAGGGGTCAGACACGTGAAACAGGCTGGTCTCACAACTACATGTGGTGGTTGAGAATCAGGAGGGTTATCTGGGCTGCAGAGATCTCCAAGGGAAGTGAAGGGTCCCGGCTCTACACTGGATGCCCCAGTCCAAGTTTCCAGTACCAGGAAGAGAAGTCCCCATAATCTCTGTTTGTGAAAACCAGCAGAGATTGTGGTCGAGTGAGATGGAGGGCTGCGGGAGTCACAAACATTCCTCTTAAAGGGCCCATGCATGAATTTACTTGGTGATGGACTCTCTCACTCTGAGCTCCAGCATTGAAGCAGCTGCTCGAGAAGTACCAGGGATGTACGAGGAGGAACTAAGTTGTCTGGCTTCAGGGCAAGGACTGGAAGGGAGGCATTCTCATAGACTAAAGTGCTGAAAGAATCCATTCCTTTGTTGGGCCCTCCCCTCTTCCAGCATAAGAACTCAAATGATCACCATATCTGAATTTCCATCAACCTGGCTAACATAGATCACCCCACCCTGGTGATTTCCTGAGACTTTGCCCCTCCTAATTTGTGGGCCCACTCAAACTGCCTCAAGTGGTTTCTTCTACACAAATGACCTGTCGTGGCTTATGCTCTGAGCTTTTCTAAAACCTCTCAAAGGCTCACAAAACACAAAGAAGCAGCACCTGGCCTCTGTATGCCCTCTGGTTGAACAGCCCCACTCCTGGCACTTGCAGCAGCTGGCCTCAGTTCCTCATTCGGCCTCTTGAGGCACCTCTAAGCCCAGTATGGGTGGTGGCCATCTGCAGATTGCTTGTGACTCTTGCCTGGGGGACTCGGAAGTGCACAGGCTGAAGTTGGCCTGCAGCTGGACTCCTCCCAAGAGACCCTTGGGTGAGCACACCCAGTGGCCTACCTCAACCAGAGTGGTAGCCACAGCACCATTCAGGGCTGCATCTGAGGAGGACACACCCAAAGGGCAGATTTGGCAGGCATCAGTATCTTGCGAAAATGAATCTTGCTTTATAGGATCAGCCCCTCACTAGCCAATCTTCACAACCAATCAGCCCAAGAGACAAGCACTCCCATCAATGTGCAACTACAACAAGGCTCAACTACAACAGGAAGGCACACATAACCCACACAAGGGATATACCTTGAGCACCTGCCTCAGGTTACCAGGGAAGACTATGTCTTTGGGACCCACAGGACACTTACTACATAAAGACACTCTACTAAGAACAGGAGACTTAGGTGTCCTACCTAATACAGAGAAACAAACACTGGGAGGCAGCCAAAATGGGGAGACAAAGAAACATGTCCCACATGAAAGAACAGAACAAAGCTTTAGAAAAAGAACTAAACAAGATGGAAGCAAGCAATCTATCAGATGCAGAGTTCAAAACACTGGTTATAAGGATGTTCTATTAACTTGGGGGAGGAGTAGAGGAACTCAGAGAGAACTTTAACAAAGAAAAGAAAACACAAAAATGGAGATAGAAAATACTAAAAAAAAAAAAACAGTCAGAAATGAAGAATATAGTAACTGAAATGAAGAATACATTAGAAGAAATGAATGGATTAGATGAAGCAGAGGATCGAATCAGCAGTTTAGAAGATTAGGTAGCAGAAGACACCCAATCAGAAGAGCAACAAGAAAAAAAAAATTTAAATGAGGATATTTTAAGAGGCTTCTGGAACATTAAGTGTACCAACATTCACATCATAAGAGTACTAGAAGGAGAAAAGAGAGAATGAGTAATTGAAAACCTATTTGAAAAAATAATGACAGAAAACCACTTCCCTAATCCAGTGAAAAACATAAACATACAATGCCAGGGAGCTCAGAGAGTCCCAAAAAAGATGAACTCAACGAGGTGCATACCAAGACACATTATAATTAAAATGCCAAAGGTTAAAGACAAGGAGAGAATCTTAAAATCAGCGAGAGAAAACAACTAGTTACCTGCAAGATAGCTCCCACAAGACTGCCAGCTGCTTTCTCAGCAGAAAGCACCAGTATGGATTGGCACGAAATATTCAAAATGATGAAAAGCAAGAACCTACAACCAACATTACTCTACTCTACATTACTCTACTCTACATTACTATTATTAAAGGACAGATAAAGAGCTCCCCAGACAAGATAAAGCTAAAAGGGTTTATCACCAACAAGACAGTATTACAAGAAATGCTGGTGAGACTTCTTCAAGAAGAAGAAAAAATATGTATCAAAAATATGAATAATAAAATGGTAATAACTACATATCTATTAACAAGTATTTCAAAGGAAAAAGAGTTAATATTCCAATCAAAAGGTAAGGTGATTGAATGGATAAGAAAGCAAGACCCTTACATATGCTGCCTACAAGAGATGTACTTCACTTCAAATCAAAAGACACACACAGACTAAAAGTAAAGGGATGGAAAAAGATTATTTCATGAAAATAAAAATAAAAAAATCTAGGGTGAAAATACTTACACCAGACAAAATAGACTTTAACACAAAGTCTATAAGAAGAAACAAAGAAGGACTCAGTAAGCCCACTTCTGGGTATTTATCCAAAGAAATTTAAAACACTATTTTGGAAGCACAAGTGCATTCATATGTTCACCGTAGCATTATTTACAATAGCCAAGATATGGAGGCAACCTGGGTGTCCATCAGTGGATGAATGGATATAGAAGTGGTACACATATACAATGGACTATTACTCAGCCATAAAAACAAACAAACAAACAAACAAACAAACAAACAAATAAATAAATAAAAGAATGAAATCTTATCATATGCAACAACATCGTTAGACCTAGAGGATATTGTGCTAAGTGAAGTCAGACAGTGAAAGACAAATGCCATATAATTTCACTTGCATGTGGAATCTAAAGAATAAAATGAACAAATAAAACAGAAACAAACTCATAGATACAGAGGACATTTTGAAGGTTTCTAGATGGATTGGGGATTGGAGGAGTAAGAAACAGAATAAAATTAAGAAGTATAAATTTGTAGTTACAAAACAGTCATGGAGATGTAAAGTATAGCATAAGGAATATATTCAATAATATTCTAATAACTGTACAGTGTCAGATGGGTAGTAGATTTATCATGTGGATCACTTCGTTAAATAAACGTCTAATCGTGATGTCATACACTTGAAACTAATTTAA
>NW_006443138.1:23948397-23990715 GCF_000325575.1 Pteropus alecto
GGCTATAATAAGAGACAAAGAAGGACCCAATAATCCCACTTCTGGGTCTTTACCCATAAAATAAAGAATGAAATCTTAACATCTACAATGACATGAATGGACCTAAGGGGTACTATGCTGAATGGAAAAAGTCAGACAGAAAGAAGTGAATACAATATAATTTCACTTGCATGTGGAATCTAAAGAATAAAATGAACAAATAAAACAGAAACAAACTCATAGATACAGAGGACATTTTGAAGGTTTCTAGATGGATTGGGGATTGGAGGAGTAAGAAACAGAATAAAATTAAGAAGTATAAATTTGTAGTTACAAAACAGTCATGGAGATGTAAAGTATAGCATAAGGAATATATTCAATAATATTCTAATAACTGTATGATGTCAGATGGGTACTAGATTTATTGGGGTGATCACTTCGTTAGTTATATAAATGTCTAATCACTATGTTATACACCAAAATTAATATAATAATGCATGTCAATTATAACTAAAAAATAAAAATTTTATAAAAAAGATTTTAAAATATTTTTAAATCAAACTTTATTTTAAACAAAGAAATTAAATGATAGAACTCAGAGCATTAAAAATAATTTTAGAAATTAAGTCTTTATTAGAAAGACCACAAGAGAATAAACATACAAAAAATATCTTAAGAGAAACAGAGGTTGAAAAAATAAAAATTTTAAAAATAAAAAAGTTAAAAGAGATAGAAACAACTCAAGAGAACTGACAAATTAAAGGCAGAGAAGAACCAACATATAGATAATAGAAAGTCCTCAAAATGAAATCAAAATGAGAGAACAAAACACATACTAAAAAACATAATTGAAGAAAATTTTTCTGAAATTAAAAAATGAATTTAAATTACATATTGAAACAGTATCCCACGTATCTGAGACTATCCATCCAGAACAATCAACACCAATACATAATTTAGTAAAATTATTGGACTTTAAAGGAAAAGGGGTAAAATCCTTTAGGCATCTAGGCAAAAGGAACATACAGTTTATATAATAAGCACAATTAGATTATCATCAAACTTGTCAACACTTTATGCCAGACAAAAATAGAGTAACATAATTAAGGCACTCAAAGAAAACAAATGCAAAACAAGGATCTTATATTTGGCAAAACTGATCTTAGGTATAAAAAGCAGAGACTAATGTTTATCAACATGCAAGAACTCGGGGAAAATTGCTCTCATTTTCTCTCTAAGGAGTCTACTAGAGAACAAACTTTAGACATCCAAAATGACTGGAGAGACATTGACATAAGGTCTGCTCATGAGCATTAAACAAATAATTATGTGTAGAACTAAGACTAAATCATGACTAAAAGGGAGAGTATGGTATCTAATGGCTATCTGACAATGTAGATACAGTACAACTATTAAAATAGAGGAGAAAATGAGAGACCATGCAAAAAAATTAGTTGTACTCAGTTAATGTACTTGCATTTTTCTGAGCCTGCGACACACATAATATGAGATAATGTAAACACTAATTATGGGATATTTGAATTCTATTTTACCCTCTGTCCTGGAGAAAGAGAATTTTGCAGTGTGGGAAACTAAATATGGAAAGGGTTAAATTAAAAGCCTATAGTCCTGAATTCGAATTGAGGTTTTTCTAAATCTTCCTTCCTTCCTTCCTTCCTTCCTTCCTTTCTTCCTTTCTTTCATTTTAAAGTATTAAGACTGTAAAATCCCTGGAAATTATCTAGATCCAACCCATTCATTATGAACATAGGAAAATAGAGGTTAAGAATAATTAATTGGCTTACAGATGGTTATTATTAGAGATTAGAACTCAGAGCCTATGGCTCCCAGTCCAACCCCCTCTAGCACATTGCTACTCAGAATGTATTCTTTGGACCAGCAGCATCAGCAACCTGTGAGAACTTGATAGGCCTGAAGATTCTCAAACCCTAAACCAGGCATACTGAATGAAAATCTGAATTCTAACAAGATCTTCAGTTAACTCTTATGTGTATTAAAGTTGGAGAAGCTCTAGGTTTCTTAATAAATAGTTAATGGATGAAAACCTAAAATAACTTGTTTCCTTAAGAGAATATTCCTTTGGCTATCTTAGCACTGAAACCATTTTTTTTCTACATACCTCTTACTAATTCATTTTTAAAAATATCTCTTGAGTATTTCCTCTGACTGAGGTGTTGAAGAAACATCAAGAGCAAGTCCTTGCCCTCCTGGAGCTCCAAAATGAAGTCAAAGGACCTTCCTCTTTTCCCAAATCCTCCTCTCTTTTTATTTATTAAAATTATTGGGATGACATTGATTAATAAAATCAAATAAGTTTCAAGTGTACAATTCAACAATATGTCATATATGTGTGTACGTATATATATATAGATATATATACGTACACACATACACATATATATATTGCATTGTGTGTTCACTAACCAAAGTCGGATTTCCTTCCATAACCAAATATTTCACCCATTTTACCTCTATCTACCTCCCCTTTTTCTATGTACTCTCTCTGCTTTTGCTTTCCCAACCTCCTCCCTCTCTCAGTCATAATGATTTCATGACTAAAATCTAATTTCGGAACTTGTTGGTTTAAGAGCAAAGTATTTTATTCATTTAAAATTCTAATTTCAGAACAGTGATTTCAGATGTTGGAAAAATTTTATTTGGTTCACTTCCAAGCAGCTTACATTATAATATCAACGTGACCCTAAAAATGTGTATAAAGACTAAAGTACTATGAAAACTTTGAGAGGAAGTTCCATATGAATATAGTACAGGTTAGTCATACCCTTTATTTTGTGCTTTTGTTTTTTTTCTAATACAGTCTTTTCTTTAAGAATAGCTGAGTTACTGGAACAAAAATATAATAAGATTGTATTTTTCTTCCTCAAATATTTAGAGCTAGTACATCTACATCTATAATAAAACATTTCTTTTTTTCATTGAGAAGCAAAGAGAAAATATTCAATGTCAACAGATTAATTTAACTTAGGAACTTAGTATGAAAGAAAGAAAAACAGAAATCCAATAAATTAACTATTTTCTGATGAATAATATGTAGAATGAAGTTTTATATTAAACAATTGGATCACAAGTAATGATTATACGATGCTCCTTAATTACTTTGAGGCTTATATGTCTGGCATTTTAAGTTCCAGTGATAGCATTCTCTCGCTCACTGTCTCTCTGTCTCTCTCTGTCTCTCTCTCTTCACACTCCCTTACAGTCCTGAAAAGCTTTGAGCTTATTTCATTTTTCTTTTCTTTCCTTGTCTTCTCGCTCTTGAAAGATATTCCATAATGACTCCACTTTTCAAAATCAAGACTGCTTGAACTTAAGCTCAGAGTAATGAAATGTCAATCTTTCATACAATGGCAACTACATCCTCTTTTTGCTTTCTTGGTGTAGTAAGAATAGCAACTGCCCAGCGTGAACAATAGGACTACTTTTCAGTTCTAAGGGTTTGGCTGCTGCTGAACAGCAGTGCATAGAAATAATCCTTGGCAATCCCATGGGTGACATTTCTCATTCCTTATCACCCATGCTGCACACAGCCGGAACTTGATAAGACACCCAGAAAGAAGATAATGGCTGCTATCAAGCTGTCTAGGTAGAAATAATAATAATAATCTGTTTATGGAAAAGCAGCTGTCCTATTGTTTTGGATTTCATGAAATCCCAGAGTCAGATCCTCTCTCCCATGCCAGCTCCAACCCCATTCCTCATGCCAATCCAATCACTTTGGAGTTTTAATGATAGGCATTTTTTTTTTCATGATCTTTTGATACAACAGACAAGGATGCATGTAAATATCCTATAATCATAATCAGTCTCAGGATGTATTTAAAGACTAGAGCAGAGGCATTTTATAGAAAGATTTGTGGGCTGGAAGGACTTTGTAGTGAATATGGGAAAGCCTCGTATCCCTTTTAAAAATATGTACAAAACACAGAATTACTGCAAATGAACAGTCCAGTGATTATTTCAGTCTAAAATCTTAACCCACAAAATTTCAAAATAGATCTCAATTCCTCGAAATGAAATTTTAAAGAATCATAATGTTGTGGTTGCCAACTATGTAATAGGTTGTGGCATCTATGTTCACTGCTTGTCTTTTGTCCCACATAGCGCAACAGCCCAAGGCTTAGAAGCATCCTGACTATAATGTCATTGTTTTCTTCCCTTTGAGCCAGATTGCTCCACACTGAGCCAGATTGCTGGCGAGGACTGAATAGGTGGTCACTTTATTTCCCAGTGTTCTGATAGAGTATTGCCTCTATCATAGTCATCTTCATGTAAGATTGTCTGTGGATGCTATATTCCTTTATTTATCTGTCTCCCAATGTCTAGTGAAAGAACTAAGCAGTCATGCCCTTCAAGATGAAACAACACAATGGAATAAAACTAAGTATATCAGTTCTTTTTTTTTTCCTCCCTCCTTGTGATATTAAGACATGGACAATGTCTGCATTTCCATTTTTAAGGCTGTAGGTACTTTCATCCCACCATTATGGTGAGCAGGGCGATAGGGTTACCTTTGTCTCTCTTTCATGAGGTTTTCATATCATCATCATCTATAATTTACTCAGGCTAAACTCACTTTTTCCCTGTATATCCTTTTAGTAAAGCATGGTAATACCATGGAGAACAAAGGGGACAAAGATATGGACAGGGCAAGTGGAGAAGTAATCTTGAAAAATTTCCCACACTGCTGAGTTCCTCTGCTGGAAGTCTCTGCCTCTGAATAATTCCAGATCTCTTTCTACCCAACAAGCATACATGCCAATTGAATTTCTCTCTCTCTCTCTCTCTCTCTCTCTCTCTCTCTGTCTGTCTCATCTCATATCACATTTCACAAAGGCATAGCTTAAGTACTACTTTCTTCTTGGGGCCTCCCTCTACTCTCTCCCACTTTCTCCTGCTCTCCAACAAAATCAGTTAATCATGATATTTTTTACATAGCTGTGCTATAGCCTTTTTCATTCTGTATCGCATGCCTTTCTCACAACCAGAATGTGAATTCCAAGAAATTAAATAAATGCCTTTTTATTTTTTATTAACCTTTAGGAAGGTAATTCCTCAAAATGAATAAGGGAATGGGTTTTGTATCCAACAAATCTGGATGTGAATCCTAGTTCTGGCATTAATTGCCATCTGTCCTTGAGTCCTAGGACTAAAATTTACTAATATGTAATATGGATACTGGAGTGCACCAAAGAGTTTCGGAAGGAGTTTAATCTATGTTTTTCAGACTAGAGTAAGTCCTTTGACTGCATTGATCATGAAAAGCTATGAGTTGCTCTTAAAGAAATGAGTGTGACTCAGCACTTTGATGTTCCTGATAAGTAACCTGTATTGTGGTCCAGAAGCCATTGTCAGACAGAATATGAAGAGTGTCAGACAAGGGTGCATTTTATCCCCCTATTCATATAAATGCATCATATGAGAAACTGGGCTAGACTCAGAGGAAGGAGGAGTAAAAATTAGTGGAAAAAATATTAATAACTTGAGATACACAAATGACATCATCTTACTGGCAGAAAGTATCAATGATTTGAAATAAATTCTGATGAAAGTAAAAGAAAGTGCTAAACCAGGACTGTATTTTAACATCAAAGAGACAAAAATCATGACTAAGACAGAAATCCACAATTTTAACATAGACAATAAAGATATCAAAATTGTTAAAGATTTTGCTTACCTTAGTTGAGTCATCAATTCAAATGCAGACTGCAGCCAAAATATAAAGAGAAGGCTAAGACTCAGAAGGACAGCAGTGGAAGAATTAGGAAAGATCATGAAAAACAAAGATGTACCATTAGTGATCAAGGCTAAGATCATTCACATCCTTATATTCCCAAGAACTATTACAGATACAAAAGCTGGATACAAAAGCTGACTGAGAGGGGGAAAAAATGATTCATTTGTAATATGGTGTTGGAGGAGAGCTCTGTGTATACCCTGGACCACCAGAAAGACAAATCTGTTGCTCCTAGAGCAAATTAAGCCTGAAAAATCACTGGAAGCAAACTGACAAAATGAGAAGGCAGGTTTCTTTGGATAAGACAATAATGCTGGGAAAAATAGAAAGCACCAGGAAAAAAAAGAGAAAGACCAAATATGAGATGGATTGATGTCATTAAAAAAGCCATAGGCCTGAATCTACAGGAGCTGAGCATTGTTTTTGAGGACAGGACATTGTGGACATTACTGATAGGATTGGCAGGAATCAGAGCCAACTCAATGGCATGTAAAATGAGGCAATTTCATAGTTTTTTTAAAAGAATTAAGTGAATTAAAGTATGTGTATATAAAATGTTTAACAAAATACTGATCTGCAAACAGCACTCAATAAATAGTTACAATTACTATAATAGTAATTATTTCAGTGTCCACAGCCACCCCACAAAAGACTATTAATAAATATATATTAAAGAGTAAGTTAAAAAAAGACATGAACCAAACACACACCCACACACACAGTACCTATACACATACCACCATCCTCTCACTATAAATTCCATTGCACCTTGATCATCTGAGCTCTCAAAATGGGCCACAAAACAAATCTCAACAAATTTAAGAAGACTGAAATCATATCAACTGTCTTATCTGACAACAATGTTATTGAAACTAAAAATCAATTATAAAAAAAAAACTGGAAAATACACAAACACATGGAGGCTAAATAACATGCTACTAAACAATGACTCGGTTAACAATGAGATCAAGAAAAAAAATAAAAAATACCTAAAGGCAAATAAAAATAAAATACAACAACTCAAAATCTATGGGACACATCAAAAGCAGTCTTAAGAGGAAAATTAATAGCAATACAGGCCTACCTTAAGAAACAAGAAAAATCTCAAAAACAATCTAATCTTATATATAAAAGAACTAGAAAAATAACAGCAAAAAAAGAAGAAACCAAAGTAAAAAAAAAAGAAAATAATAAAGATCAGAGGGGAAATAAATGAAACAGAGTCTAGAAAAACAACACAAAAGATCAATGAAACCAAGAGCTGGTTCTTTGAAAGGATAAACAAAATTGATAAACCTTTAATCAGATTTATAAAGAAAAACAAAGGAGCTATATGAAGAAAATTAATAATGAGGGAAAAGCAACTATGGACCCCACAGAAATTCAAAGTATTATAAGAAAATACTGCAAGCAATTATATGCCAACAAATTAGACAATCTGAAGGAAATGGATAAATTTCTAAAAACATACACTCTTCCAAGACTGAATCAAGAAAAAACTGACAATCTGAACCAACCACTTACCATGAACAAAATTGAATCAGTAATTTTAAAACTTCCAAAAAACAAAAGTCCTGTACCGGATGGCTTTATAGTTGAATTTTACCAAACATTCAAAGAACTAACACCTATTCTCAAACTATTCCAAAAATTTCAAGAGAAAGGAGGGTTCTCTAATTCTTTTTATGAAGCCACCATTACTCTGATTCCAAAATCAGACAGAGATTACAAAAAGAGAAAATTATATGCAGTTATTCCTGATGAATATTGATGCAAAAATCCTCAACAAAATAGTAGCAATTCAGTAATACATTAAAAATATGATACACCATGATCCGGTGGATTTATTCCTGGGATGCAAAGTTGGTTTAATTCTCACAAATCAATTACCATAATTCATCACATTAACAAATTGAAAAATAAAAATTTTATAATCATATCAATAGATGCAGAAAAAGCATTTGACAAAACCCAGCATCCACTTATAATAAAAACTCTCAGCAAAGTCAGGGAATAGAGGGAACATACCTTAACATAATAAAAGTCATATATCACAAACCCACAGCTAACATCACACTCAATGAGGAAGGGCTAAAAGCATTTCCTTAAGATCAAGAACAAGACAAGAATGTCTACTTTCACCATTCCTATTCAACATAGTATTGGAAGTCCCAGCTACAGCAATCAGACAAGAAAGAGAAATAAAAGGCATCCAAATTGGAAAGGAAGTAAAATTGTCATTTTTTGCAGATGACCCTAAAGATTTAGAAAACTCTAAAGATTTCACCAAAAAACTGTTAGAACTGATAAATTAATTCAGAAAAGTAGCAGGATATAAGATTAATACTCAGAAGTCAGTTGCATTTTTATATACCAATGATGAACGACTATAAAGAAAAATTAAGAAAACAATTCCACTTACAGTTGCATCAAAAACAATAAAAGACCCAGGAATCATATTAACCAAAGAGATAAAAGACATGTTCTTTGAAAATTATGTCATCGAAAAAAGATATTGAAGAAGATTCAAATAAATGAAAACCATGCTTCTGGGTAGGAAGAATCAACATTATTAAAATGGCCATACTACCCAAAGCAATCTATAGGTTTAATGCAATCCTCATCAAAATACCAATGGCATTTTTCAGAGAACTAGAACAAATAATCCAAAAATTTATATGGAACCATAAAAGATTCAAAATAACTATGGCACTCTTGAGAAAGAAGAACAAAGTAGGAAGTATCACAGTACCTGATATCAAACAATACTACAAGGCTATAATAATCAAAACAGCATGATACCGGCATAAAAACAGACATATAGATCAATGGAACAGAAGAGAGAGGCCAGAAACAAATGCACGCTTATATGATCATTTAATGGTGTTGGAAAATTGGATAAACATATGCAAAAAAATAAAATTGGACACCTCCTCACACCATAAACAAAAATAAACTCAAAATGGATTAAAGATTTAAATGTAAGAACCGAAACCATAAAACTCCTAGAAAAAAACATAGGCAGTAAACTCTCTGATATTTCTATTAATAATGTTTTTTCTGATATATCTCTTCAGCCAAGGAAAACAGAAGAAAAAATAAACAAATAGGAATACATCGGACTAAAAAGTTTTTGTAGAGCAAAGGAAACCATCAAAAGAACAAAAAGAAAACCTACTGAATGGGAGAAGATATTCACTTATGATACATCTGGTAAGGGGTTAATTTATAAAGAACTCATACAACTCAATGCCAAAAAGAACAAACAATCCAATTAAAAGATGGGCAAAGACCTGAATAGGTATTTCTCCACAGAGAAAATACAGATGGCCAACAGACAAATGAAAAGATGCTCATTACTAATTATCAGAGAAATGAAAATTAAAACCACCATGAGATATCACCTCACAACTGTCAGAAGGGCTATCATCAATAAATCAAAAAACAACAAGTATTGGTTAGGATGTGGAGAAAAGGGAACCCTCGTGCACTTTTGGTGGGATTGTAAATTGGTGTAGCCACTATGGAAAACAATTTGGAGATTTCTCAAAATATTAAAAATAGAACCACCTTTTGATCCAGGAATAACACTTCTAGGTATTTATACAAAAAGCAAACAAACAAACAAACAAACAAACAAAAACACTAGTTCGTGAAGATCTTTGCACTCCTATGTTCATGTCAGCACTATTCGCAACAGCCGAGATATGGAAGCAACATAAATGCCCATCAATAGATGATTGGATAAAGACATCATGGTTCATATATACAATAGAATATTACTTGGCCATTAAAAAATAAAATCCTACCATTTACAATGACATGGATGGACCTAGAGGTTATTATGCTGAGTGAAACAAGTCAGACAGAAAAAGATAAATACTACATAATTTCACTTATATGCAGAATCTAAGGAACAAAAGAATGAACAAACAAAATGAAAACAGACTCACAGATATGGAGAACAAGCTGATAGTTACCAGAGGGGAGGGCTGTTAAGGGGCTGGATGAAAATGGTGAAAGGATGAAGAAGTACAAATTAGTAGTTACAAAACAGTCACAGGGACATAGAGTACAGGATAGGGAATTTAGTCAATAGCATTGTAATGGCTATGTGTAGAGCCAGATGGGTACTAGAGTAATCAGGGGATTACTTCATAAATTATATAAATGTCTAACCAATGTACTGTATACTTGAAACTAATACAAAATAATTTTTTTTTTAAAATGGATATCGTCTGTCGACCTACAGGGTATATAACAATAGAAGAAACTGATCATAAAAGCATTTACAGAAATTCTCCTTTCTAGCAGCTTTACTGTAAATGGCGATCTCAAAGAATCCACAGAATCCTCTGTGGGTGCTGAATTTGCCCCTCTCCTTGTGACATCCAGCTGAAAACACAGGAGGGGAGGTGACAAGAGCAGCACGCCTCTCACTCTCTACCAGTAGGTCTCTAAAGGGAAGAGTAGAGGTGATCGAGTCCATTTCCACTTGCCAGAATGAGTCATTGCAGAATTGAGGAAGTAAGGAGATGTGGCCTTGAACTTGCACTTCCTTCTCACAATAGCCCTTTTTTGCACAAGTCATTATAAATCACCTGGTCTTGTATCATGAGTGACTTAAAATCCTGGAAGTGTCTGGATTTGTAACTTGGCATTTCCACCATAAGACACCAAAGGGGTTAATGTCTGGCCAGTAATCAAAGTCTGTCAGCTCCTACACCACACATAATGGGCATTGTTGTTCCTGAGAGTGTGTCTGTTTTTTCTGGCAGGCTTTGCTATTTGGAACCAATTCTAAAACAGAAAAGGAAAAAGTCAGTCTGCTTTTGTTAAGCACACATGCAACAAAACATAAGGCTGTTCACAAAACTGTTGTTTTGCTAGATTTCCAGGAAACCTGTTGGCTTCCTATTTAGAAAAGATCAATTAATGACTTAAAATAACTTTATATCAAAAGGAATTAATTTATATATGTACGTGAGACACACATAATATTCTGGGGCAACTGCCTTCTCTTAGATATGAAGCAACACATTACAAATATATTAGCTGATACATGAACTATGGCTGGCCCATCTATCTGCATAGAAAATCCATTTGCATGACGTGATTAATGGGTTCATTCACCAATCTTACCAGGTCACTTGCAATATCAGGACCTGTTCATTACTCCCATCTAATGAGTCCCCCACTGAACCACATAAATATGTCTAAATTACCAATGAAACAAAATTCTATTACAAAATTCTATTCCAGTGGGAAGGGCCAGAGTTTTTTTATTTTATTTTCTAATCTGTCATAAACTGACACTTGTCATAATCTGTCATAAATCATGCACTTGGATGTTAACAGCACATCAATTTGTTATAGAAGATTTTAAACACTCTTAGTTTCTGTACTTATCTTGTTACTGGTCAGTAACAAACAGTTTGTGGATCATACTGGTCCATGAACCACACTTGGCTGGGCTTAGATTTAGTTTTGGTGTTGATTGACTATATTCTAGATCAAGGTTCACAAACCTTTTCTGTACAGAGACAGAGAGTAAATATTTTAAGTTTTGCAGACCATATAGTCTCTCGTAACTACTCAATTTTGCTGTTGTAGTGACAAATAGTCTTAGAAAATTAAAAAGAAAGAGAGAAAGAGAGAGAGAGAGAGAGAGAGAGAGAGAGAGAGAGAGAGAGAGAGAGAGAGAGAGAGAGAGAGAGAGAGAGAGAGAGAGAGAGAGAGAGAGAGAGAGAGAGAGAGAGAGAGAGAGAGAGAGAGAGAGAGAGAGAGAGAGAGAGAGAGAGAGAGAGAGAGAGAGAGAGAGAGAGAGAGAGAGAGAGAGAAAGAAAGAAAGAAAGAAAGAAAAGAGCATGGTTATATTCCAATAAAATTGTTTTCATAAAAGCAGACTGAAGGCTGAATTCAGCTGTAGTTTTCCAAACCCTGGATGAAGATAGTGATGATGATAATAATAATGATGATGACGATGATGATGATGATGACAACAAAGATGATGATGTTGATAGCTAACATTTATTGATCAGTTATTATGTATCAGGCCCTTTCTATTCTTCCACTATAGACACGAGTTAGGTAACACTGTTTTAATTTTACAGACAATGAAAATGTGACACTAAGAAATCAAGAAATTATTTTAGTTTATTCTGAAAATAAGTGTATGGTCTAAGACCCAAACCATCATTCCTAGGTTCATACTGTACTACATGTATATAATGAGTGAGCTGTCTTTTTCACTATGAATGGAAAATTTAAAATATTAGTGTCATCTTGATCATTTTCTTCCTTTCTCATCTCCTCACCTGTCATCAGCAGTACTAAGATCTTAGTGTTCAATCATGCTGTAGAGTCCATACGAATAGGCATGGATAGTCTACAACAACCACACTCATCTAAATATTCATTTATTCAACAAATGTGTTGAGTGTTCATTCTCTGCCATACACTGTTCTAAGCAGTGGGCTATAGCAGTGAACAAAATACACAATACCCTGTCCTTAAAAAGCTTACATTGTAGTAAGGGGAGGTAGACAACAAACAAAGAATTCAACTGTGGAGGGGAAGAGGCCAGGTTGTAATTTTAATAGTAAAAGAACTTTTCCTCAATAGGGTAATATGTGATGTAAAATTTGGTTTTATGTTCACCCATTATTACAGTCAGAGTGTCATCAATTAAAAGAAAACACAGGATGTTTTGTGTGAGTGTTCTATTTAAATCCATAGAAAGAAATGTTATTCTTTCAAAGTCATTTTTGCCCTTCCCTTTCCCTTGCTTCAGAGAAAATATTAAAGGGCTGGCAGCTGAAACAATGTCGGGATGGGATTGGAGAAAGGAAGGAAAAACTAAGGGCCAGCATTCACACCGGTGACTGTTTTAACAAGGATGTAGCTGTGACCCAGCCCTCCTGGGTCCCAAGACGGCTTTCCTATGGAACTCACAAAAACAGAGCTGGCAGACACCGAGCATTCTCCATTTAGCATGACATTCACTTTTTTGAAAAATAATGAGATATTAATATAGATTTTAAATTTAATCAGATTCAACTTGGGAACAGGGTGTTTTCCTGAAAATTTGAAATAGTTCTAGGCTTTTAGAAAATTGTCATTCATATAAAGGCTAACTATTGTTTTACATATAAAACTGCCATTCTTCATTGATTTTTAGAAAAGAGAAAAATATGATAATAAAATAAAATATGGCTACAAAGACTTCTTATTTTCTTATGAATGTTAATTGTTTCTGAAGTTTTTTTTTTATATAACTCTTACAAACTAGGAAGAGTGCTTGTAAGCATAAAGAGAGAATAGGGGATTTCAGTTCATAAATCATAAAAATAAGACATAACCAAATCTATTTCTTGATAATAATAATATTAAGAGATCTCAATAAATTATTTAAAATATTATTTACTTAGTACTAGGAATGCCAATATCAATAATTCTGCCTAAAATCAAAAGGGATTCAAAGTCAAGTCTGCTTGCCTGAAAAGCATGTGTTACTAACCACCACACTATGCTATCAGCAATAACAGTACTGCGAGCTCAAATGTATTGCATTAAAAATCATTCTACATAAAATATTTTGTTACATCTTTTACAGAATGTATTTTAGCAAATCCTCATCACAATCTTGGAAAAGAGATATTATTCTCATTTCACAGATAAGAAAACTGGTTCAGAATGTGAAGTAACATAGGGCATACAGCTACTAAGGGTGGATTCTAATCCACATCTCTTTGATTCTAAAATTAACAATCTAGTCAAAACTTTCTCCCTTCTTATTTTTTTCTACAGCTCTCTTTTCCCCCAATAGTCTCTTCCATGAGTATGTATTTCTTTTACAATTAAAAAAATTTTTTTGAAAATATTTGTTATATATTCACTACATTTAGCTGACCACCAGTTTATTCTGTAAACTTCAGGGGAAAAAAAAGTCCTCTGGGGTACTATAGAGGCAAGTTCCATTGAGTGTCCATGTTTGGAGGATGGGCCTTTCCTGCAAACTTGATTTTTTCCATCTGTGTCTATATTTAAATGTCTAAACATGTGTTTCTAACACACAATCGTATTATTAAACATCCAGAGTAATAAAACAAATGCATTGGAGGGAGGCACATTTATTTACTCTATTAAATGATTTTTCACATTAAAATATAAATCCCTATTGTATTTGTTTGCAAAGAAAATTGCCTGAAACTATGAAATGCTGTTATTGTGTTTTAGAATAAAGTCCTCTGGGTGTTAGGAGCAGGCTGGATCCTGGGAGACACTATTACCTCCCTTGGATAAATCAAGCTGTTTTCCACATGACAAGTCTATCCCCCAATCCATTGGTCAAACAAGGGATAGGAACTCCCCCATACACACACACACAATCCACTTCCTACTCCCACCCTGAGAATTCTCTAATTTATTTTTCCTAACCCAGACAGGACAGATCGACTAAGAAACTAAACATGGGTATTTATGGCAACAGGGCAAGAGAGAATGTCACATGGGAAGGAGATCTGACAGATGTTCTAATAAGCCTCTCAAATAACCACCGGCCCAAAATGTCTTAAATGAATTTCCATTTATATAAAATAAATGCATCAATTTTTAAAGATCACACATATTACCTATAGACAGATCCATCTAGGCACTAATTTTGAATATTTGTGTCAATGAAGGAGAACATTGGACTATGAATGTCAAGTTCAATGTGCATCAGAAGAACTTGGAGTGATTTTTAACTTATACAATTTGAGCATCACAGCTGAAAATTCAGATTCAGTGGATCTGGGAGGATCCAGACATTGGCATCTTAATAAGTTCTCTACCACACACACATATACATAAGCATGATTCTGAAACTCATCTAATTCGGAAAAGCACTGGGCTACTTAATGGAAAATAATAGACAATCCTTCCGTATTAGAGAGGGTAAAGAAGACATTCCACAGGACAACTGACAGGCAATGAATCACCTCTGACTTTTCCACAATGCTGACTGAAAAGGTGCGTACAGCCTTTATAAACAGAAACAAGGCTACACAGCTCTTTAACATAATATACTTAGTTTAAAATTAAAAGGGGCATTGGTATTCATCTCATGAACCCCCTCTGTCACTCACAAACTCTGGCCCTAATTTTGTACTACATTACCCATTCTCCATATTTATTTTATTGTAATTTCTAATATAGAAGGTAAAGATCAATAGGTGCTTCTAAAAAAAGCAAGAAAAGAAAACATTATCCCTTCTCAGAGCTCATTAACCCAAAGAGCTCCTGTGCACTGTCAGCTCAGTCACAACAAAATAACATAGTCTAGCAGCTTAAACAGTAATTTATTTCTCACAGTTCGGAGGCTGGAAAGTCCAAGATCAAAGTATCAGCCCCTTCGGTTTCTGGTAAGGGCTCTCTTCCCGGCTTGCAGATGGCCGCCTTCTCACTGTGTCCTTACATGGCAGAGACAAAGAGTGGATAAGAGAGATCTGGTATCTCTTCTTCTTCCTATGAGAATACTAATCACATCATGGGAACCCCATGAACTACTTTAAACCTAATTATTTTCAAAGGTCTCCCTTTCAAATACCATAACATTGGGGTTAAGGCTTCAATATAGAAAATTTGAAGAAATACAGACATTCAGTCCTTAACACAAACAAGGACAAAATTTATATTCTTCAGAGAAGCCATGAGCAACTGCCTACACATGGATATGTCATTATTCCCTTCAAATGAATCATTCAAGGTGAGAATTTTGACTTATTTGAGAGACTGTAAATCAATCCCACTTCTAAAGCAAAGATGCCGGTGTCAGTTTCCACCATATCAACAATGAAGTATTTGTAGAAACATAACAATAACACGAATTAAATTCAAGAATCTAGCACACAAGTTGTTATTTACTTAGTGACAATTGCTTGATTAATGACATAGACTATTCAAAGTGAAGCAGTGAAGAATACATTGTTATCCAACCACCTTTTAATTCTGTAATTCTATCCATAAATTATCGATTCTACTCCATATAATTGTCTTTGGGAAGATATGCAATTTTTCCTATTTCATTTCTTTCTCTTACTTCAGATATCCTGTACTGCATATTTTATAAAAGTGCTATACAGGCTGAGAAATTTGAAAGATCTTTCTATTTAGACATGCCAGATTTAGGACAGTTTTCTTCTTTTCCTATATTTCCATTAGTTGATACTTAAAGAGTCCAATGAAATAGTGTATATTCTGTCATTTTATCATCTGCTTGCTCCCCTCCAGCCATCACTGGGAAAATTTTGAGCACAGATGAGCTATCAGATCTGTACTCCTGAAAATGAAGAGTTTGTGCAGTGAATAGCAGTTACATTCTAATTATATTAATTCAGACTGCAATTTCTTTGATATATAAGGAACCTGCTGTCAGGGCGGTGTGGACAATGGAGAGGCTGAGCATGTCAACGACATGACAAATTCCTCGAACAGAGTGCCAGATGTATTGTTGCCCAGGATTCTTTTCTGAGAGCAAATTCCGCATGCACTATCAGTGTCAACTCCGGAGTAAGGAATTGGTTCATTTGTTATCTTTCCAAGCTGCAGGTACATCTGCCAGAAGAGTCTGCCAACAGATGAATTGGTAATTAAAATCATTTCCGTGGTTGGAGGAGTGATTCGAAAATTGTTCCTCTTTTCTTTCTTTCTTTTCCTGTGCAGGGAAAAAACTTTGGTCAATGTTGATACTGATTTGTTATGGGCAATACCAGAATGGTGTGATTCACTAGTGCCTTGATGCCCACTTTAGTGTTTGAACTCCTTTACTGGGACTTATCTGTTAAACTTTTCCTATAGAATGTTAAAGTTCTGTTCTATGCTAGCGCTGTATCCTCTTTTGTCTTGTAAAAGTTCTTTGCAGATGTTAGCAAAACCTAGTGTGGGTCAAATACACCTGATAATATTGCTCAACTTATCCATAAAAAAAAGATATATTGTATCCTTTCCCTATATCGGTTACTGTACTAAAATAAATAATAAATAATGGTAATAGATTTTTAAAATACTAAAACCGATAATAAATTATATATAATACAGGTGCCAATTCAGTACCTGTCCCTAGTAGTTACTCAACAAATATCAGTTTACTCTTCTTGTCTGTGTCCAGAAAGAGACACTACTTAGCCATCCACATATTTATAATTATCATCATCACTACAACAAAATCAATTAGCATTTACTGAGCAATCTGAGCACTTTCTATGTATTCACTTATTTTATCCCTACAGGCCTATGCTGTTTTATTCCTGTTGCCCTGATGGAGAAGCTAAGGCAGAGAAGAAACTTAGGCAATCTGACACAACTAGAAAGTACCAGAACTGGAGATTTCACCCAAGCAGTCTAAATCTCAAGCCCTCAAGCTTAACCGCTTCACAATAATGTCACATGACACTGTATAAATATATTAACTCTAATAATTTTCCCAGACTATGCAATAGCTTATTAATTAATCAGCTTATTTTTTAATACTCATTTGCTTACTCTGTCTTTCTTTTCTTCTCCCTTCTTTTGTTCTTTCCTCCTCTCATATCTATATAAATAGCTGCTTCTGTTTTTGTAGCAGTAAAGCAAAGTTTTCTACCATCCTCAGAGACTCAGGGGGATCTTTATAAGAGTCGGTAAATGGAAAAGAGTGTTTTAAAATAAAATTTTAAACCACTTTAATAATTACTTTCTTGAAATTGAGACAGCAAAATAATATAGATTCATAGACACTGGTGGCCTAGAAGCTTACCATCAAGTTATTAGTATGTCTATATACATATATGTCTATATACATATATGTGTGTGTATGTTTATACACACACATATATGTATATATAACAGTGCACTAAAACACATCAATTATGTTCAAATATATAAATTCTTAGTGATATTAACAATAAAAACAAAAACAACTTATGTTCACTTTAGAGGATATTAGAGAGAAGGAGCTACTATTCTGCAATTTATAGGTAGAGGAAAAGAACAGAGTATTTATCCTGGGTTTTTCATATGAACTTCACTTTGCCTAACTAAAAACGTAGAAAGGGGTAAGTTTCTCCTCATAGGGATATCCTGGTTACTAAATAAAAAAGAAATTATTGACGGATATATACCATCATACATTTTTCGAAACCTATTGAATGTACAACACTAAGAATGAACTCTAACATAAACTATGGACTTTGAGTGGTAATGATGGGTCAGTGTGACAATGATGCAGGATGTTGACAGAGAAAGAGGCTGAGGTGGGGAGATGGGGTAGGAGGAGACATATGGGAAATTTATGTACTTTTCACTCAATGTTGCTGTAAATATAAAATGGCTCTAAAAATAAGGTCTATTTTTTAAATCATAAAATTAGGATATCCAAACTCTGCAATAGCTAAAAAATTAATGGATCCAGGCAAAAATCCTCAATAGTTGATAACATTACAAACACACATATTTCTATTTATGGAAATATGTACTACTGCTTATGACAGTCCTTTCAAAAACATGGAACCTGAATCTGATAAAATTTCTAGCTCTAACTGTAAAGTACAAGGAACACATATATTTGAGAACACCTCAGAAAATGGAATCAAGAAAATTCAGATTGTTAGAAAATCTTCAGGGAAACAATCTCACTTCGTCAACCAAAAATTAAAAAAAAAAAAAAAAAGAATTAGACATGAAGAGGGGCTTAGATTTAAAGAGACCTTAAAGGCACACCAAGCAATCACAGAGTGTGTGGACATTTTGTGAATCTGGATTCAAACAGTCTGTTTGAAAAGACTGTAAAACAACTGAGGATAGGCGAACACTGACTGCATATTTGATATTAGTAATCATTGTTAATGTTTTTAGGTATAATAAAGATATTGTGGTTATTTTATTTTAAATAATCCTCATCTCTTAGAGACACATTACAAGATATGCAGATGAAATAATATGATGTCTGGTATTTGCTTCAAATTAATGGGGCGCCATAGATGTCAATGATGAAGACTAACACTGTTTGGGTAAAGTAAAATAAACGCAAAGGTTCATTATAATATTTTATCTTCTTTTGCATATGTTTGAAATGTTTCATAATAAAAGTTTGAATCTTACAAATTTAATTGACTTGCCTGAGACAGTTTCCTTGTTTGTAAAATAGAAATAACAATATCTACAGTAGAGATAATATCTCCTTATAGGTTTTTCTGAAAAATCATATAATGTATTTTAAATGCTTGGCACACAGTAGATATTAGATAATTTTTTTAGACTCATTTTGATCTACTTATTACTGAATTGACTAGTCTAAGCTTAGTGGCATTTTCACACTGTCCCCAGGGTATAGGAAGGCCAGAGAAGGAAGGAAAGGGACAAGAACAGTCTATGTCCTCAGATGCCACTCTTTCAGGCGCCACAGACATGCTGGTTGGAGTTGGAATTTTTTAAATTTCAATCTTGTACCGAGTTACTATTTTTAGATTTGCTGATACTGGAACACATGTAGATACCCTGGTTTTGCTAAATATTTATTAATTTCTAGGCAACTCCAGGTGCAGCAAGAGAGGGTGAAAATATATCACATCTTTTTAAGCCATTTATTCTGATTTCGCCCTCACTTCCACAGGCAATTTTATTTTATGAAATAACCAAAAGTATCACATTATCTTCAAAACTAAATAATTCTAAACTCACCCATTTCCCCAATTTATCCAACTCTCCGTGATCTTTCTCCTTTTGCTCTTCATCCCTGTTGTACTTATCCTCACAACCCATGTGAGTCCAAAGTTTAAAAGGAAAAAAAATATTACAAGAGTAAAGCACAGAGGCCCCATGACCAGAAAAGATTAGATTGCACAGAGGCACGGTCTGCTCTCGAAGACGATAAGCCCCAAATAGGAATTCTTCTGTATGGTTTTTCAATGGCTGAGTTTTTTTGACTCTCTAGGTCCTGCTGGAGATTTGAGTTTGTCAAAAGCTGAATCTGGACTTTCTCCAGCTCATGGCTGCATGTCAATTCATCTGATTTCTAATGAAGCCAATTCTTATTTTTCTAACTTGCTTCCAATTCTCAAATGTAGCTCCAAAGAAAACAGAAAGTAATTAATATGTCAACACTTCTCTGAAAAGGAACATAAACTCTCTTTAGATTTTCTTCCCACTGGAAACATTGCTTTTCTCCAAGGAACCGGCTCCATGCACAGCAACCAGCAGCCCCTACAGCATAGCCGGTCGTTGGGTAATGCACATCAATCCCCCTCTGTCCATTACCTTGTTTGCACTTCTCCTTCTCCCTTGCCATTTCCCCATTGGAGAGATTCTATAAATGAAGTACTCAATTCTGTCTCTTAGAATGGACTAATATCTACTCCATAGTAATATATCCAAATTGTATGCAATATGAAATAAGCTCCAGCAGCAAAAAGCTATTTGATCTAATGTGAAAAAAAGGAATGTGGAGTCTAACAGCCTATTATTCAGTGTGGTGCAATAAATTAACCAAACTTCATTTTGCATATGGGAGCCTGATTACCCATTTTACCTTCATTTGGATTGGTTTGGATGGATTATGACTTTCTTCAGAGTTAATCAGGTTTATGTGAAAAAAGTTATTTTTTAAATGTATTACATTAAAGGATGAAGTAAGAAGAAGAAAAATAAGCTCCATAATTTTTTGCTTTTGTGTTTTGTAAAGTTAGTTCTTCAAAAGAGATTCTCTCATTAAGAGGAAACATGTCATGACAATTGGCCCAAGAACTGTCTTATTGGAGATGTTCAGTCTGAGAGAAACAAAAGTTCATCTCCCACCCCAGCCCCTTTTCTTTACTTTTTTTCCATAGAGTCTTGACATTTCCTTGACTTGATGTTGCAAAGTACTTGTGGTGAAACTCTTGATTCCTTCTTTCCAGTATCTCCCCAACCCCAGCATCTCTCCTCCCCACACCCCATTACTTAGCACTTTGGTGTACATATCAGCCTGACCAGCATGGTTGGTCAGTCAGTGAGTGCAGAGCCCCATCTTGGAACACAGCCTCATCTCCACTAAAGATCTCCAAAATTCATCAAAATACACGCTAATAATAATGGTTGCCACAAATGGTCACAACCATTATTTTTGAGAAGTAAGCATGAATCAAATATCTCTTTAATCCTTAAAGAGAACCTATAAGATAGATAATATATTCCCAATTTCACAAGTGGAAACTTAGTCGGATAGAGATTAAATATTTTGCCAAATCTGCATAGCAAATAAAGGAATTAAATCTGAGTAACTTCAAAGTCTGTGTGGTATGTTACATTATCTGCTGAAAAACTTGTTAGTAAAATAGTATCTCTGTGTTTCTGTATTAATGACAAGGGGAAAATAACTCAGAGCAACTGCATTATTAGCAATGAGACTGGACCTTTGTAATCATGTAATGGAACTATTTTTATAATATTTAAAATAAGATAAATATATGGTCTACCACTTCTGGTTTTTACACGTACATTTACATTTCTTTTTCAAATTATAAACTGCTTAAGGCCAGGACATTTCTTTTCTACATCACAGGACACCTGTGTGGTGTGGCATTTAAGTCAGAAAACACTAGGTTTCAATTTGGGCTCTATTCACAATTAATTGAATGGTAAGCTTCAGTTTGTTTGACTCAAAAATATGTAAATATACTAGATAGATTTGTTGGAAGAGTTGAACAAAATAAATTATATAAACACATAGCACAAAGACTATGATCAATAAATTCTAGTTTTCTCTCCTCTTATCCATCCCACCTGTACTAGCTAAATGTCAGTTTTCTGTGCCTGGAAATATTTTATAGAAGTATAATACACAAAAGTGTTGTGACTGAAAGATATCCTGACTGAAATCCTCTTGCTTTATTTTCTCTTACAATTATTCATTAATACACATTTACTCATCTTACCAAAATTATTTTTTAAAATAATTTTAATTCTAAAACTTGGAGCGGTAAAGTGAATAAACGTAGCTGGCATTCATTTCTACATCTCTTTTTCTAATTCCTCCTTTTTTGCTCTTTCCCCCAGGTTGTGGCAGTGAAATGTTGCTGATAATATAAGAAAGTTTCAGATCAATTTTATAATTTTAAACTTGTATCTCCTCACTTCTCTGACATAAAACTTTCTTTTTATTTGGAGAGGGGAGAGCTAAGTACAATAGCAAAAGATGAATGTAAATTTTTCAAAAAATTGAAGGGCAAATTGGAGAAAAAGACAAATGCTGATCTCATACTCGAGAAAAAATTACATGGCAAAGTTTTGTTGTATTATATATAAATGGCTTCAAATTTCAAACACATATAAGGAAGGGACGTTTTCTTTTGGAAATAGTTTTATTTTGTTGGGGTCTGAATGAAATGTTGATAGCAAAAAATATAAACATTCATCTTTAATAAATACTTCATCTCTGGTTTTATGCTGAAGAACTTACAGAATTTGATATACTTCTTTGAGTTATAGTGATACTATTGCTTGATAGAATTTGAGTTAACAAAATGACAACTAAAAGAGGTTAAATAAAATATACAGAATCAAACAGCAAAAGACAATTTACTGGGTAGAACAGCTTGTTCGAGGACAGAAACTTTGCTCTTGAGTCTTCTACAGCACCCCCTCATCTTTTATAACACACTCATCTACCTAACTGTAACTATCTACAGTTAGGTAGATGAGTGTGTTATAAAATTGAGGGGGTGCTGTAGACTAAATACTGAATGTTTGTGTCCCCCAAAATTTATGTTGAAAACTTAATCCCCAATATGATGGCATTGGAGGTAGGGTCTTAGGAGGTGATTAGGTCATGTAGACAAAGCTCTCATGAATGTGATTAGTGTCCTTGTAAGAGGCCCCAGAGAGCTCTCTCACCCCTTCAGTCATGTGAGCACAGAGAGAGAAAACGACCATCTATGAATCTGAAAGCCAGCTCTCACCAAACACCGAATCTGCTGGGACCTTGGATTCCTAGCCTCCAGAACTTTAAGAAATAAATTTCTGTTGCTTATAAGCTACCTGGTCTCTGGTATTTGTTATAGTAACTGGAAAGGACTGATACAAGGAGGTAGAAGATTGAATCTGATTAGTTTTGCCTTTGGGAAAAGTGAATATGGCGAGAATAAAGAGTGGAGCTAACATTGGGAGTAAAGAGACCAGTTAAAGATCTCTTATAATCATCAAGAGTGTTGCCGGGGTGGCGGGGTCCATGCTATAATACTCATTCAGTTGAGTTTATGTTTCTGGTGGCTAGCCAAGACCACTCATAAGAGATAATCTTCACTCTTGTACATCACACTCATCACAACGAAATCACATTCACATCTCAGCAAATTACAGACTATTTTATATACCTCTGGAATTACTCTAAATGACAAATCTGTAGAAGCCATGGTTGAAAATAAAAGAAAACTTAGCACAAGATCCTGAAGGACATCAAACAAATGCAAATCGGACAAGAGTAGGGACTTTTGTTATCTTTTTCACTACTTTATCCTTAGCAGTGCAGTGCGTGGAACATGGTAGGTGCTCAATAAATAAGTATTGAATAAATGAATACATAAATACATAAATACATAAATACATAAATGATTAGGATGCTGAAGAGAAGTTTCTCAACTTTGGCACTATTGACATTTGGAGCCAGATAATTGATTTGCTCAGGAGGCTCTCCTGTACTTTGTAGGATGTTTAGCAGCATCCCTGGCCTCTAACCACTAGATGCCAATAGCACCCCCTAACTAGTTGTAACAAGAACAAGAATATGTACAAACATAACCAAATATCCTGAGGGGCAGATTTTTCCTGACTTGAGAACTTCTGCTTCAGAAGTTAGTGCAAGTATCACTTGGTCACCAAATTCTCCCACAACCTGCTTTACTTTGATGTGGAGAAAAATACTTCTCTTAAGATGGTGCTGGCTTCATAGCACACTGACATTTTATTTATTATTTTATCAAGAAACATGTTTAGAAGAAAAGAGTATATAAATCAAGAAAGTGCCTCCTTAGTCTCTCATCTATTCATTGCATGTGATATATTTTTTTTTCTTGTTGCCCCTCTGGACAAACATTAATAACACAAATAATTATCCCAATTCAGATAGTCTGGTATGATCAAAGCTAATAATGTATAATGTGCAATGTATGGGCCAACACTTTAAAGCAAATAATGTCTCCACCTCCACATTGCAATTAATAAAGAATTATAAAAGCCAGAAGATACAGCTGAAGTTTTCATCTTCAGAATTCTTTTCTTTCCCCATTTTACCACTCCACTTATTTGCTTTAAATAGAAATCTATTGTATTGTATTAAAATAGATAATAATGACCTCTGAGAAACATGACTATTTCATAAAACGGAGAAAGTTCCAAAAGTTGCTTTGGGGAAAATAAAAATAATGCCAGAATAAGACCCAGAAATTATTTGGCCCTAGGTTCTTACCCACTTAAGTACAGACACCAAGAACTTGGGAGCAGTCGTCAGACCAACAGAGAGCTCCTGGTTAGGACACCCCTGTATCTGTGTTTGCCAGTTTATGCCTGCTATCCCAGGACGGTAATGAGTAGCAGCCTCTTCTACTCTCAAAATGTCTGGGACTAGACAATGAAGTATATGGTCACCTTACTCAGAGTTAATTAGCCTTTGACTGGCCACATAAAAAGAAAGACAATGGTTTAGAACTTGCTGTTTACTTTCCTATCTCTGTGCCTTGAACACGCCTCAGACTTTTCTCAGCACTCAGACAAGCCTAACTATTGGGATAGTCCTTTCTGTAGCACAAGCTCCAAAATAAACTATGAGTCAATAAATGAATCAGTTCTCCATCCAGCTTACTGATCTATATATCATTTATCTCCCCACTCCCAGGACACATGAAATGGTAATTAGGTTATCATGCCACAGAGTCTAGCTTGCTCAGGTCTTCCAGAAGGCATTTAGATTCAGAGAGGCCCTGGGTAGAGAGAGTTGACTTTAGATCAGTGTGGCCTCGGATTCCTGGGCCTGGTAAAAGGGCCCCAAACTGCAAAGTACTGTCCAAAAGAGACTCTTGATAAGAACCTCCTCGCCCCATAGCCCAATGCCCCTTTGATCATGCTAGGAGCAATGTTTAGAGATAGCCAGCTGAATAAGAATGTCCCATCTGTGAGTAGTAAGATAACCCTTTCTTTTTCAGGACCAGGAACACAGCTTAAAAGATTTCATGGGGATCAGGAGTTAGCAACGTAACCATATGCCCTCTCAGATCAGAAGTCCAGGAGGTCAGCAGGACAGCAGGCCCTTGTTTCAAATACTAGCTGAGGAGGAGAGGAACCAAGAACACAGTAACAGCTAAAAGGTAACTTGAGGTTAGACAACTCTGCCTGATGGGCACCAAGCCTCTCCATGACCTAGCAGCCCTGCTTATCCCCAGCCTCGACTCCCACCGTAGATCTCTTCAAATTCTGGAATGAGCTGCTTTCGGTTTCTCGAATATGTCATAGTCCCTCTCATCTTAGTACCTTTGAATATACATAGTTCCTTACAACACACACCAGTCTCTAATCCCAAATTTATTTATTCTTTCAGTCTCAGCATAGATGCGATTTCCTCTAAGGAACCCTTCCTGAACCCTCTAAATTGGAATGTGGGGGTCCCTCTTATAATATCTGCTGTATTTCTTGCTTTCAACAAACTCATCAATTGGTTATAATTCTCTATTTATCTATCTATAACCTCTACTAAATTGTAACCCCTTTGAAATTAGGAACTGTATCTTATGTTTTGCTCCCTATTTCCCCTCCGTTTAACACACACAATACCTGGTGTTTAGCTGTTCCTCAAAGGACATAGTTTGAGTACATGAATGACTAGTTTAATTTTGGTGGCAGGGACTGGGGAGACTAATGGCATAAATAATAGCACCTCACAATTAAATAAGTAAATACTCAAAAGACATGTTACAGAGAACACCCAATATTTCCACCACCATGTTATTTATATATCACCTATCATGTACCAGACATTTCACTCACACAGTTATTGTAAATACTAAATTAGATAATCCATATATTTGATGTTTAATAAATAATAGGCTGATGTTATTATATTATTTAAGCCTCACTGTGATATATTATCTGACTTTTTACACATGAGGACACTGAGCCTTAGAAAAGTTAGAATGACTGGACATAAAAAACTAAAGTCAAGTTTCTAAATAATAACTGCCTGATTCTAAATCCAAGCTTTTTCTCTATAGTATACTGCCTCTCTGTGAAAACAAAGGAAGGGAGGAAGAAAGGGAAGAAAGAAGAAAGGGCGGGGAAGAAGAGAGGGAGAGAAGGAAGAAGGAAGGGAAAAAAAAACAAAGAAAGATTGAGATGATTTTTCTTTTAACTCTACCTAAGCAAAATTCATCAAACGAGTATAATTGTATTGCTTTTCATGTAGCATCCAAGCTCCAACAGTTATAGGTATGATTAATGAAGGAAAATTGTAGAACTGATAAAAATCACTGATCTTATAGAGCTGCAACATCACCTGGACATAATAACCGGCATGTAAAGACCAAAGGTCTGTCCACACTGACACTTCTTGCCAAAGTGTCCTCAGTAGGCACTTCCAGCATCTGTTGATTTTGTCCTAACTCTGGTCTTGCTCAGGCTTGCTGGTGTGAATCACACCATCCTTGTGGAAGACGATGAGTCAGAATGCTTAGCCAAATATCTTGCCAAATTGAAGTTACAGATCTATATGAAGAGTCAAAAAAGTTTGCATAGAAGTAGGGGAGGAGCATCATCATTAGCTGCTTAAAACTGGTTTAGAGCCTTTTTCTACAGATAAAAAATGGTAAAAATAGATAACATCTAAATACTCCCTAATACCTAGTGGCTGTGGAAAATTTGTCATAGAGATCAACACCATCTCTATTCCCCAAAAAGAGAAAACCAATGACTAAGAAAATGCTTCGCCATCAACAATAGAATCCAGAGAACTCAGAAAGACTATATGTGAGTCATCTCATTTCTTTATAGAATTTTTTTAGATAATTCCAAGATGACATATAGCATCTGATTTAGAACCATACTGGTTTGCCTATTCAACCATATTTCTTTCTTCTTTGGACACATACTAGGTGTCAGACACTATGCTAAATTCTAGAATTAAATTGTGAACCAAACAGAAATGATCTCTGCTCTCGTGGACTCTATAGTCTGAAAATAGATAATCAAATAATCACAGAAATACATAGGTGAGCATAAACTACAATATTTCTCTCAGAGAAAAATAATCAATTTAAAATTTTTATTATATAATGAAAATATTCTAGGAAAGAGGTCTAAATGAAATTTTGCCTATAAGAACCAAAAAGTTGCCAATAAATTCCAAAAAGAAAAAAATTATATCTAAATGTAGGCTTGTTGAGCAAGAAAGGCTACTTTCCCGTGTGTTTCCAACAAATCTTTCTGACATGGCTGCTAAATATTGCCTATTTCTTGGTGAAGGTCAGTGAGGTGAGAACACTCATTTTTCAGACAATTGTCAAACTGTAGAGTTAGGAGAGGTTTTTAAATTATATCTAATTCTTCCTCATTTCACAGATGAGGAAAGTAACACCCAGAGAAAGCAAGTGACTTGCTCAACATCACACAAGTATGAGTATAAAAGCTGGAAATAAACCCAGTTTTCTTCATTCAGTGCTTTTTCCTTTAAATCAAGCTGCAATACATCCTTTACTTTTTTTTTTTGTAAGGGTGCTAATTACCAAAGAGGTCATGGTTTGCTTTTTAAAATTCCCTCCCCTTTCTTCCCCCCATCACACACACACACACACACACACACACGCACACGCACACGCACACGCACACACGCACACACACATACACACACACCAATAAAAGAGTATGCTTAAGGCAAAAGCTATCAACTAAATAATAATCTACTTTTCCACTACTAATGTTATATGGAAAACAACAAAAAAAAATGTGTTCTTTGTTAATTCGACCCCTAAAAGAAGCTTTTAGACAAAGCCCAGTTTGTTTGATTTTATACAGAATACAGTTTAGCGTTTAAATATAAAAGCCTAAGTTGAACAGACCGGAACTCTTTCAAGGACTCAAAATAAATATTATGTTATTATACTTAGTCTTTGGCAAGAAACATTTTCTTCCAAGGTGTCATTCATGTACATTCCATTCTGTGATTATTCAGAGTTTACCTCAGCAACTAAATTTTTTTCATATAAGCAAATAATTTAAGCTCAGATGATCAAGAAAAAAGGCAATGCAAAAACTCCAAACAAGTACAAATTTCTTCAAAAGCAAGGTACAGATTTGATACATATTATCCACATTCTAGAGTTAAAAACATGTTTCGAGCTCCTGAAATTTGGCATCGTCTTAACTTGAATCATCTGGCTTAAAACAGCTAGAGGAGAGAGAGATGCCAGAAAACCTACTCCACCTACTACTGATGCTGTGTGCTTGGGCTCAGTAGTGCTAGCCACTTGTGAAAATCTAACCAGGCATTTCTTTTTCTAGGCCCATTTCCTCAAGTAAACAATGAAAAATCTGGACTAAATTACCTTGTTAGTCCCTTGTATTAGCAAAACAGCCTGTTCTTTTTAGTTCTCCTTTTTATTATCTGTTCTAAGATCTAAAAAAGACTCAACATATATTTCAGTAACAGAGAGTTCTGGCATAAAGATAATACACATAGCAAAGGAGGCTCCAGGTAAAATCCAAACATATATATGAATCATGTGTGTATCAGTATATGAATCATGTGTATTAAAAGAAATATGGTCTAAATGAGAGCCCAGATGTCAAATACATCTCTAGAGGTTGGTACAACAATGCTCCTAAAGTACAAACTTCAAGTTGACGAAAACATTAAATGTGTACTGGTATTCTATTTCTTCACAAAATACTGTTGTTTATATACTGATCCATTTTCCTGAATTTACGTGATTAATAATATTAAAATTGCGAGTATTTTAGAGGTGAGCTTAAAAGAAGAATTGTTATTCCTTCAATCTAAGAGTGCCGCATTAATTTAGGTAAATCACAGTTTATGATATAAATATGTTACATACAATATGATAACACTAACCCTAACTTTACCTCTAATGCTACAAATGCTTAAATGAAATTTTATGTGCTAACTTATAGATTTTACATTATAATTTCAGAGATAGAATTCCATGGAAAAAGCTGTAATTGACACCAATAAATAAGAACAATTTACCTTAAAGAGCACAGAAATATCTTTTTTTAATTATGCTTTATAGAAAACAATAACTTTCAAAAAATATTAATTATTCTTTGCGTTGATTTAAGTATCAAACAAAAAAAAATGATAATACAGTTCTAGAAAATGAGGTGATTGCTAAGTTTAAATGTGGGAAGAGAACGTATCCATTTCCCTGAAGGAACAGAGTTCTTTTAAGATGTACATTTAAAGAAAATTGTTTTGGACAACAATGCTTCCATTGTAGGTTTTTGGCTCTCTTTCAAATTACTGTATCTTTACAGATGCTGTTAGTATCAGTGGGGAATCTATGCTGGAAATGCATTCTTTGCCACTTGGCAGAGTATATATAGTAAATAAATATCAGAGTTAAGGTTTTATTCTTTTTTTTTTTGTCTGTGGCTGACTAAAAAGACTTTTACCTTTAGGTTAGATTATACTAAACAAAATGAAGGATAACCAGATTAAAACAAACAAACAAACAAAAGACAAGACCAAAGGAAGGAAAACCAAATCAAATTTTCTTTTTGAAAAACCATAGCAATACTAGACAGCAGTGTTCTTACGTTAAAAAAATAAAAAATATATATGTACGTTCATGTCTATATATGTATATAGGTATATATCATGTGCGTATGTGTGTGTGTGTGTGTGTGTGTATAAAACATCATTGGAAAACAAAAAAAAGTGATGTCAACACCAAAGATGTGAGACAATCTTAAAAGATATACAGCAGATGGGATTCAATTCTTGGTGAAACAAGACCAGAGAACATCATACAGGGGAGAAGTCGCATTAAGACGAGAGTGATTGTGGGTAATTTCAGGCTGAAAGAGGTCAAGAAGCAATTGTAATGGCCATTAATTGGGACAGTGCCTTTAGAAGAACTGAGTTTTTCAGCCAACTCCTCACTTCCTAAATATGCTGAGCAAGAGAGAGCATCCATTACCCACTGGCTAAAACAGATGAGTGTAGGCCTCAAAACCAGGGAGGGAGGGAGAAATAAAACAGCCAAAACAAAAAAAGTTCGAAAAAAACAGTTTAAATTTTTTTGACAATTCTTTTTTTTTCTTAGGGTATATCTACACATATTATTTTGTTACTTGAAATAATTTCTCTGTGATTATACCAATATTTTGAGACTCCGTTTCATTTATGTCATTTTGCTTTCAATTTTTAGAGATTGTTTCGTCTCACGATTAATTTTGTTTTATAATTATGTTAAATATCCACATGTTTTTGAATTTAAAACAAAAACAAAATGTATTCAGAGACATCTAACTTCTAATCCTGTCCCTTCCACCTTGTTTCCTTACTCACCCACAAATAACTATTTCCTGAGATCTTTTAAAAATAAAAGCAAATTTACATTCAGATTACCTTCTTCTTAGATAAATAGTGGCATACCGTAAACACCTCTTTATACCATGATTGTTTAACTTAATCATAAATCCTAGAGCTCATTCCATAAACTTACTAATTTTTTAAAGTATATTATTTTGTAACCAGGTAAGAAATTTGGCTATAAAATGGGAGCATAAGTAGGTAGCTGTCGGGAAAAGAAAGATTTAATCCAAATGTATTATTTTAAAAAATATGCAGATTGGAACTTTGTAGTAAATCTTCATGAAATGACTCACCAAATTCACAGCATCGTGCTGGGAAAAATTAGAGTAGGTGGCTTTGCTTCTGATAAGCATACACAGTGTACAATTTCACCATGCAAAATACTTTTGCTACTACAATTTTCCTTTGTTTGCCTTTTTGAAAAGTAATGTTCTGTCCTATTTTAGCAGCACCATTTGCATTCCTATTATTCACACTGAACTGGAATTCCGTTTTTATCTCCCCTTTGTTACTTGCTTTCATTCCAGCACTTTTCTTCTTGCTCTTTGCCTATCCTTTATCTTGCCCTTAAATGGAGGCCTCATGCTATGGGAACAGTGCCATAAATTTTCTCACCATCATGCCAGGCCTCTTCTCAATTTAATGGTATAAGTTCTCTTGAACCATTGCCAACAAAACTAGGACATCCCACACACATTTGCTATGGAAACACCTTCATGACTAACGGTCTCTCAAATTAAGGCATTTTAAAACTGAAGCTAGAAGCGATTTTCATTTTTTAAAACATATTCTGCAGCTAAGGAAAAATAATACAGCAGTTCTCTAAAAGTTGTGAGTTGCCATATTAGTGTTCCCAGCTTATCTGAGAGGGAGATTCTTACCACACTAATCTCAAGGTATGTACATAATAAAAGCAAGAGTTTATGCATACTCATTCGTATCTTTGAGCAGCCCCTGTCCTCTTCTGCTGCATGTTTGTAAATTTAGATGTTTGGGTTGTGCCAAGATCTTTTCCTTAGAACAAAAGCAGAGAAATATTCAAGACCCTGCATGATTTGGATGCTGCCAAATCATCAAATCATATTCCACTACGTTCCCCTCTCATGCTATAATAGCAAACTATATAGACTTCTACAGACCCACCAGGCCCTTTTCCCTTGGTCAGACATCTCTTACTCTAAGATTTCCCCGACATGCCTTTTTCTCCCGCTCAGGAGAGCTGATCATTCCCTTTCCTGCAGAATTTCTTATGTGCTCTTGGAATTGTGACCATCTAGAGGACAGAGACCATGTTTTATTTATTTATTCCCCACTAGCTGGCACCACGCCTGACAAGTATTGGTTTTGCTCAGTAAATGACGGTTAATTAAATGACCGAATGAGTAAATGGGCATGTGATGGGCTCTCCCAGGTAGAAAGGGGAGACTAAACTACCACCTACATGCATGTCGTAATGAAGCATCTATATTTAGATTTCTTCTCTTTCATGTCTCTGTTTGAAAGGAATGGGATTTTACTACATATCTCAGATTTCTGACTTTAAGGGTAGCATAATAATGCTGGACACTACAGCCAGACAGAAATAAGATTTTTGTTTTTATCTGAAAGAGACCAAGTAGATTTTGCCAATCTCTTGTTCTTTTAACAAACTAATCTTTACAGCCCATTCTGACAACTATCCTAAGAATTCTTTTCACCCTAAACTTCTTATATGATGCCTCTATGCTGCCCACATCAGCCCAGTCTCACTTCTGCCACATCCCTCTAACGTTCACCTTCCATTCCCTTCCTTTTGATCCTATTTGAAAGCTAGTCTGTGCTACAGATCCCAAATGACAAGGTGCTAATCTGATTAATTTATCTGTCCCAATGAGTGAAGACTAGGGTGGTTGTACTTTGTTTGATTATAAAAATCACCCACATAAAACTATAGATGGCCAGGCCTTGTTCTTACGTATTCCTATTCAAGGGGTCTGGGTTTGACAATCTCTCTGTTCTTTTTAAAGCATCTTTGTGATTAAAGCACAATCACGAGATGCACATTATACTCTCTAACAAAAGCCACCCAAAAAACACACCTCACTTTTGTTGTCCATCTCCTGAATGACAAAACAATGACTTTGCAAGTCATTGGAGAAGACAGCAGGGAAACACCTTCCACTGTAGTTGACAGAAGTCATTCCTATTCTAGCGATGCCTTCGGAATCTCCAAATGCAATAAACTAATTTTGGATGAGCTCTCTGGGCACAGACGTGAGCTTTTATTCCTTATTCCATGTATGTATTTGCAGTAGATATAATTTTTAAGCACGAGTTTATTTGGAAGCTAATGAATATACTTTACAAGAACTCACCTCCTATCCCTCCAGCTTTCTACTAAAGGGGTGGATAAGAAATCAGAAATCTCACTCCCTAGGAAGGCGGATGACTTGACTAACACTTTTTTTTCCCCCCTCGGTATTAGGTGTCACCACACCTTTCCCCAAAAGCCACTCTTCCTTTTCTAACTCTATAGCTACAGGGTTCAACGGAGCAGATTTCTCCTGCACTAAACAAATGACTTTTTTTTTTTTTTGAGATTTAGTTCCCACTCACTAAAACTCTCTGTGCTTCCAGTAAAATTTAAGTTTTCATTTATCTCAAAGGAATTAAAAACTTAATTTTAGAGAAGACGGAAAGCACATGCTCAAAGCAACTGGGAGTACCCATCCTTAACCGTAAGAGTGACAAAGCGGGGAGGCAACAGCAGCCGTTTCCTCAGTCTCACGGAGCAGCATCTTTATGAAAAATGAGCACAGCTGTTAACAGTCTGGAGAGGGACTGCTATCTACCACATCACAGCCAGCAGAGAAGAACAGGATGTTATGAGTACAGTGTGAACCTCAGAGCTAGAGTCAAAACCATACTCAGTGCTTCCCAGGCATGTGTTTACCTTGTTTTCTTCAAACTTCAAGAGAGAACTTTATTTTACATAAAGTGTAACTAAATCTTACCTGAGAGAGAAGCAGTGCAGAACTGATAAAATCCTTATTTTATTAATGAAAACAAAGCACTCTGGTTTATAACAACATATTACCAAAGTGGCTTATAGCTTCTCCTTGATTCTTAAAGAACCCATTCTTTATCTTCAAGTCTCCTCACTTGTAGCCAAAGTGAGTCCCAGAGGATTTGCAGAATGTACATCAGGTCAATTAGTTTTCCCCAGACTGTTTGACTATAAAATGAAGACAGTTGAGATTCTTCTGCAAACATTGCCTGGTACTCAGAAAGCAAAATAAAATAATAACAGAGCAGGGGGCACTGACAAGAAAACTAAAGGTAAAGAGAGTTTAACCCATAAAAGTGGTCATGCTTAGTAAATACTCAGTACATCCCTTTATAAGTAGCATTTAAAAATGAACACTCAGGATGAACAAGGTACCAGCTGTCAAGCCCAACTTTCATCAGGTATCATTCTTCAATTGATAGTATTTTGTTAAGAGCATAGCGTTTTAGACATATCTGGGTTTGAATCTAGATCTATTATTGATTGTTGAGGGATCATATGCAAGTTTTTTGACCTTTCTGAGCCTCAGATTCCTTTCTTAAAATGAACTACTTGAGAATTTAATAAGAGAAGGCACATAAAAGATTTACTCAAGGTCTGTATACTTGAGAAGTACTTAATAAGTATTATTATTAAACCAGTATACCAATCAGGATCCACTTGATTATAAGTGAAACAAACCGAAAACAAAACTGTAATAAACAAAAAAAGGGAAGTTATTGCCACACTTAAGTGAAAACTCCAGGGGCAAATTTGGTTCAGGCACATAGAGATCTGGGGGCAGGGTTCAAATAAAGGCCCAAGAATCGATGCCTAATGCCAACCCATTCCCACTTTCTTTCATCTTGTGGCTCTGCTGTGCAGTTTGCCTTCATTTTTCTGAAGACTCAGTCCATAATAATTCCAGGCTTACATGCTTCCAGCTCAAGAAACTTGACCGAAGAAACCTCTACCAAGAGCTCCCACTTTGTATCTCATTAATAGGCTCCAAATGTCCATTCCTGAACCAATCACTGGGGCCTAGGAGAGAAGATGCTCTAATTAACCAGGTCTGAGTCACGTATTCTTTCTGGAGCTGGAGAGTGTATGATGTGCACCTCACTGAAGCCACAGCAAATGAGTGAGAGAAAGAATTTCCCCAAAGAAAGATGAGGGTGTCCTGCTACCCAAGAAAGGTGGCATGGATACTGAGTAAATATCCCCACAGGCCCAAAATTAACTTCTCTTTTTTTTAAAGACACTTGCCTATGAATAGAGAATATGAAAATCTCACCTCCCAGTTGAAAGAGCAAGGTCTGCAAAGGTGGACCAAGTTCTCCCAGTTACTTCCTGAGGTGAAAAAAAGAGAAATATCAGGCCCATAATCTCTCAAGACATTGAGTTGCCATAGGTACCCAAGAGGCCATTCCAGGAGCAAAAACATTGTTGATGTCAAGGTAAAGGTTATCTAAAGACTGGCTTTTCTAGGCTGCTATATGTGGTCCTGGCATTTGTGAATTGGTTCTGATTCATTTGAATCTTTTAAATATGTTTTATTTGTGTATTTCACATTAAAAAGAAGTTCATCAGTGTGATACTTTTTTATTTGGCCCTAATTAAATCTCTTTCAGAAATAATGTCCCTTCATCATAATGTCCCTTCATCTTAGTATTTCATCATTTGGTGAATAAAGAGGAGTGCTAAAAACGTCCCCAGATTTCTAACATACTTGCCAAAACTAATTATAGCACTTTTTCTTTAAATTCAAAAATGTATTAATTTAAAGAAATCATGTGGCATATTTCTTCTTATAAAAGCAATTTGTATACAGTCATAGAAAAGTTATAAGATACAGATAAGCATGCAGAGAGACTATAACATCATCCCCCAGAGAAGCTGTTGTTAGCATCTTCATGTTCATCTTTTCAGAGCCTTTTCTTCACGCATGATGGGATGCAGGACACCCTACCCCTAAAATATGGTTCCTTGGTATATTGAATTTCTTAAGCTTAAGGGGTGTGAGAAAACAGCAGAAGCAGAAAGGTCACTCTGATCTTCTCTCCCTCACCCTATTCCCTGAGATAGGACATAAAATCTTCCTATATTCAGAGGAAAGGAGCACTGTAACCTCCAAAGACAAAGGAAGACAAAGGGACACCAAGGAACCTGAACAGACAAACCTTGCACAGTTCTTCCCAGTTTCTTACAATCACCTTATATATTCTTCACCCTTATATTCTTCCACACTGTGCACTTTTCATCAAATGGAGCATGTTTCCTTGCGTCTTCATTTCCCTAGGATGGCTCCCGGGTCATATAAAACTTATGTTAAATAATTGTGTATGCTTTTCTCTTGTTAATCTGTCTTTGTCAGTTTAATTTGCAGACGCAGCCAGAGACTCTAAGAGGGTCAAGAAAACCTTTTCCTCCTTGGCACATTATAGTGGTTTTGTTTAGTTTTTTAACAAAAATGAGGTTTTACTCTTTTATAATCTACTTGTTACACTATTCTATATATCAGATTATTAAATATTATTTCTTTATATTGTGTTTTTTAACTTTGAGTGATAGACAAGTTTATGTTGAAATCCCTTGATATTATATGAAAATATCGAGCATATAAGCATTTTTCTGGGGTGATAGTTGATAGCTTTCATCAAGCTTTCCAAGGGTATCTACAATCTAAAATTAAAAAGTCAGTTTTACATCCACATTTTAAATGGTAGAAATAGATACATCTGGCAGAATGATACACAGATAGATATTACGATTTATTTAACCAAATGTTTCTTGTAGGACATTTAAGTCCATTCCAGGTTTTGGTTGTTATAAACAACATACAGATAATGTAACTGTCGCTTTAAAGTTTAACCACATAACCATTTCCCCCACAATACTGGCAGATATGAAATTGCTGGGAAATTTTTAAGTGTGGGGTAACACAGATTGACGAATTGTCAGAAGTCTTAGGAGGTGGCTTTTTACCCGTAGAAGCCTCTTTGTTCGGGCACAACAACTTAACGCCCTAGATCTGTATGGTGAGGAAGTTCATCCTCCTGCAAGAACCAGCTACATGGGGGAAGGAGCAACATTTCCTGCCTTTGTCAGGATTTGCTACTGACATGCCAGCCTGCCCATCAGCCCCAGGGGCAAAGTTGCAGCGCCTCTGTTTACATTTTTGCGAGGACACTTGGGCAAGCCCGGGCGAAGCCAAACAGCACACTGCACATGGATCACAGACTGAGCATCTGGTGATTCCCTTTGGGGAAATAGAATGATTCTGAGAGTTGGGGCGCTGCCAAAGGGAAATTCACACAGATGAAAGCAACAGGTCTCATCAGAGTAGTTTCAAGGGAGTAGAGGCGGGAGGAGGAGGAGAGTAGGTAAGCAAGAAGGTGACGGGAAATAAGGGGTTCCACTGAGTTTGACTCACACGTATGAAAAGGGCCCCCTAAAGCAACAGAATAAAACTGCCAAGGTCTTCTTGGTGATTTATACTCTGAAGCTGAGCACATAAGAATTTGCCTTTTTAAATTGTGAGTGAGTTTAATTTGAACTCTCAAATGGTGTTCTCACAATTGCAGTTTTTCCCATGGAGGAACTGCAGCACTGACAAACAAGCCCATATCAGAAGTCACCTCCCAATGCATGAAATACCAGGAATGACCCTCCTTGCCTTCAGATCTGATATTTCTTTGGCAAGGACTTGAGCTCAAGCTAACTTGCCATGAAGTTTACAATCTAAAGATCTTAATCTTTCTAGCAAAAAGTGATGAAAAGTTCTTTTGCAAAACCTCTCAAGTAACATACCTTCTATACCCTTCCTAATAGCACTTTCCTTAGAAGTCCCGTGTGTGTTATCATGCTTTCACAGATGGAGAAACAAAAACACAAAAAGATTAAACAGCCTATCTAAGATGACTTAGCAAGACCTACACCAAACACATGACTTCTGATGACTTGTGACACACAAACGCTTCCATTGACATCTTGACCTCGCCCTTGTCTCTGTGCAGAAAAATAAGGAAAATCATTTACTGGCCCAAAAAACCACACAATGTTATGAAGATGGCAGATTCGATCATATTCTCATTAGCTAGATCCAAATCAGGCCTGACAGAGTCTTCGTTAGATCTAAAAATCTTGCTTGTTTTAGCTCTGAGTCCTCTGACTTGTTCTTGCCACCGTAAATTTTCTGTCCTGAAGTTAGAGAAGGCTCCCAACAAAGTGCTTATATATGATGGTCATCCTGTATTAAATAAAATAAAGTTCTATTGGAAAAACAGAACAAAGCAAAACAAACAAACAAACAAAAAATGACAGTGCAGCAGCGGCAAGTCCTGACCAAAGAAACAGCCTCTCTCTAATGACCTAGAAATGGGCAAAAGGAAAACACAGTTATTAAGAAAAATTAACCAAAAACAAATTATAAAATTATCATGCCAATTCTATCACGAAAAAGAATATAAACTCTTTTGAAACTGCATTTCACGATTTCATGCCAGCTAAGTTCCATTTTACGTATTTTATGTTTCAGGTCAGAAAAATGGCACCTTCTACATCTGAAAAAGTTCATCTGACTCTAGATAAACCTGAAAATATTTTTCTTTTCACAATAGGATCAAACTCCATCACTTTTTTCAAACATGGTGCCAGTGAGACCACTTCTTCAGATAAGCAGAGTCAATGCCCATTGAGTTAATGTGACTTGAGAGGAGTCAAAAAGCCTGCCTGCCAAGATGCCTAAGGCTTCCACCATTTAAGTCACTCCAATGAGTGGGGCACTGCATTTCCAAAATGCTCCTGTCACAGTACCCAGGCCATCACAGCCACTCAATGTTTATTGAACAAATAAAAGAATGATTGTTGCCTATGAAGGATAATAAGCTATGATTATATTGGTTAGAATCTATGTCAAAAATACGTAAGTATCTGGAACATATTAAGTCATTTGCTCCCACTATATATGGTTGTGAAATAGATTCTCAGATTGGCCATCTGCTAATGAGCTCGAGATAGCTCTTAAAGAAATGAAACATTGGAAGGAAAGTGTGCGACTGCGGCAAAGGATATGAGAATAAGGAATGGGAAAGATCCTGTGGTTTGATAGAGGGAGAAGACGCCCAACAGGTAAATTCAGTGTCCTTGTAGCCAACACAGCAAAGAGGCCCACACCATTCTCCCTGACACCTAACCAAAGAGTTTTTCCAACTAGGGGCACTATTAATTAGTGGTTTCACACAAGTTCAGAATTTCAAATCCCTGTTCTCTTGTTTCCTAGATTTAAAACAAAATATTTAACTTTTGTTGTTCTGAAATGAGCATAATAACTCTCTCCTTGGGCTGTTCTTAAGGATTAAATAAGATGATACACATACAGCCCTTAGCAGAATGCCTGGCCTGGCTTAGGAAACACTCAGTGTTGTTATTATTATTACCATTAATATCTCTACCATCCACTATCTGTATAGTAAGATATTGGGGGTGGAAAATTTACTTCACTTCTCATCATTACTATTTCTACAAATACACAGTAGATAAATTGGTTAACCGCCTCAGCAGCTGTTACTTCCTGTTAGTAAGTATATGGCTGTCTGAAAGAGATAGAGATATACATTTCACATTTATACTCCTGCCATGGGCAAAGTACTAGACCTCTCCCTGCCTCAGTTGCTCAACGGAAAGAAAGTGGATAATAAAAGTATATGTCTCACTGTGCTGCTGAAGAAAAAGAGTCAGATGAGTTAATTCCCAGAGAGAGTCTAGAATAGTGTCAAACAGATCAAAAAAGTATGATTATTGCTATCTCATGTGTGTATGTATATGTGTGTGTTCCTCTTCACGTTTTTCTAGGGATGAATACAATATTGATAACTATTTTTAATTTTCTTTAAATCTCACACATAAATATTTACCATACTTGATTCTTTCACAGCTGCAACTAGTATGATGCAGTTACAGAGACTCTGTATCCTCAGCTTTTCAGTCCCACTGACCTGGTCTGAGTAATAACATCTTGCTCAAACCATGACTCTGTGGTCAAACGGCTGTTTAGTGCTACAGCAGTGATTAAGGTCACTCCAAAAGATTGTTAAATGCATTATGCCAGGGCTTGTCAAAGAGGGTAGAGATGACCACTGAATTAGAAGTCTTCACACCCTGGGCACCAGTCTAGAATTGCAGAAATCAGTGTCTGGTCACATAGCCTTCAGTGGCCCTTGGGTGATAGACTAACATACACATTTATTTCCACAGTAAAATGGAAGGGCTTCTTCTAACTCTGGGAAAACACAGTCAGGAATGGGGCAATAAACAGAAAAAACAAGCTTGGGGTTTTTCCTTTGAATTTTAAAGTCAGAGAGTTTCCTATATAAGCAATGTTATTTATGTATTTATTTTTTACTAATCTTAGTGAAGCCTATCTCATCTAATGCATCCAACTTTAGAAACTCAAAATGACTATTCATAGCATACTTCTGTAAAAGAAATATACACATATACATTCATAAGATATTGGAGGTGGATGACCTATTTCTAACCCTTACGACTTCTACAAATACATAACAGATAAGTTGTGTAACTGCCTCAGCAACTGCTGCCTATGCCTAGTATATCTGCATCTATATGAAAGAGACAGACGTGTACATTTCACATTTCAACGCTCCAGTACAGTTCCCATGTCAGTGAAGTAGCAGTGCTGTGTGGCAACAACAGAGAGATGTCTGGTCATTGATATGCAAATGACAATAGCAGGCATTCTGCTGTGTTTAAGGAATCCCATGACTGGTATGACCACAAGCAGGTTATTAAAGTGAAACAAGGCTATTTTGTCCATTATAAAAAGGACTGTCTTATCCCAGTGAGTGGCACACTCAGGGCTATTTACATTTCAACAGACAACCAACAATAAATCAATATAAATACTCCTCGAACCCATTTTCTTTTCCTAGAACAATAGCTGTTCAAAATCAAGGGAGTAAAACAAGAATCAAGCAGAAGTAATAAAAAAGTTCCAACATTTGGTCAATCCTATGTATGCTAAAGCATTCATAAGAAAAGTGCTCCAAAACCCTGAGGTAAAGAGAAATCTCATTTTGCAGCCCTAGAAATTGAGGTCCAACTCTAAATAATAACAATAATAGCAAGTAACTATATGTATTACATAATACGTTTATAAGTATTTACTATGTGATGGAAAATACTGTATGAAAGTTCTTATTATTGAGATTGGTACATTACACGCATTACATCATTTAATCCTCACAATGACCTCATGAGATATATAATATAATAATTCTAATTTTAAAAGTAAACTGAAGCTTAAAGAATTTCAGTAACTTTCCCAAGACCAGAAATCCAGTATGTGAAAGATCCAGGTTTCTAATTCAGGATTTCTATCTACATTGAAATGGGGCTCTTAACTATTACCCACCTATCCTCTTTACAGTGATTTAGTGATGGCAATTGGATTACATCTAGCAAAATATCCTGGAGACTCAGGATATTTTGCCCAAGTTTGACCAAAGATTTAAAAAAAAAGAAAAGAAAGAAAAACTCTAGTCTGGTATGTAAGAATACTATTAACTTTAATTTGAAAATCACTGTGAATGATCAAGTTATCCTTAATAAATTCTACCATTTATTACTTTTAATCCAACAAATTTTTATTGAGCAGTTAATAAGTATGAGATATATGCCAGAACCTGGAGCTAGAGCAGTGGATCAGATAGGCCTAAGCCTGACTCATTTAACTTACAGCCTCTGAGAGAAAGGGACATTTTTAAAAAATTATCTTTCATATCAATTATGACAAGTATGCAGGAGGAAAACAGATTAAATGCAAAGAAAACATCTTAAAGGAAGACCCAACCTTGTCTGGGTAACTCAGAAAAAAACTTCTCTGAGAAGGTAGTATTTAAGAGGTTTGGAGACTGGGTAAAAGTTAGCCACATATAAGATCAGTGTGGAGAAGGAGGGATGCGTTTGGATACTTTAAGCTGTCTGCAAGTCAAATTAAACCCAATGCAAGTTTGCTCAGTACGCTAAAAAGTATTTATTGGAACAGCCTCAAGCATAGATTGATCAAGGCTCTCTGGCTTCGTTTCTCTAAGATTCTAACTGTCTTGCCAAATTTTGTGTTTTGGTTTCATTCTCTTGTTTTCTATCATGATAAAGTGTACCAACAACAACCAGAGTTTTTGTTCACATTCCCTCTTTATGCTGATTAGGCTGCCACAAACCAATTCTTCTAACCAGTGGATGCCTCTTGGTTGACTTAGGTCTTGGTTACCTGAACCTATCTTTTGGTAAGGAGAATGAGATTTGTGTTCCCTTGGACCTTAGAGTGGATCTGTTCCATTAAATTATATGGCTAAGCATAAATGAGATATATGTGGAGAAAGCAACCACAATTTCTCTTCTAGGCAGAAAGCTATTCTGATCAGAGATACAAACATGTGTAAAGAACCTTAGGTGATTAGACTGAATATTTGAGAATCTGATATAAGTCAAGTGTGAAAAACAGAAAACAGATGCATAAGACAAGTTTCCATAGTCAGGGACAGACCAGATCACGCAGGGGCCTGAAGACCACGTTAAAAATTTTGGACATTTTTCTAAGGTTAACGAAGAGTTTCTGTTGTACGTCGTGATCAAATTTATATATTGAAAACATGCATGTATAGAAGGAAAAAATTCATCAAATATATATGTTTATATTTTATATATACAGATTATCTCTGAAAAATATATAGTCAATTAGTAAATGTCACTGCTCATAGGAAGAGATCCTTAAGGACTAGAGGTCTTACTTAATAGAAACTTTTCATTGCATGCATTGTGAACTTAACTTCTCTTTTTAACCTATGTTCATACATTGCTTTTAAACTTAAAAAATAGTGAATTATTTGTTTTAAGTTAATATTCTGTCTAATTGTATGTAGAGAAAAA
>NW_006443138.1:23990749-24003947 GCF_000325575.1 Pteropus alecto
GCCAGGCAGGAAATGTCAGTCACTTGGCTTCTAAAGGTACAGAAACAGGATTTGAGCCTAGTCACCTAAAACTGAGGCTCCTGGCCTTCTCCACCACTGCAGCTCAGCCTTGTATTCCTCTCGAAAGCACAGAGAGCTGGCATAGAGCGAAATGGCTGTAGAGACAAAGTTATTTCTGAGCATGAGATGAAATAGGAGGAAGAGGTCTTAGAAAAAAGCCAGCCCCCGAAGGATGGTTATAAGCGTATAATGGGGACCTGGGGAAAGGAAATGAGTTTTTATTTGTGTAGAGGTGCAAACTTATTTGATTTACCTGAGCTACTGATATCCTCAGCTGTAAATTTATGCAAATGTAACACCTCAGAAAATGAGGCTCTGCATCTGAGTTGAACTCTCAAGATCCCAGATTGTGGACGGAAGCCTTGAAAACTTTCCAGCAGGGAGTCCACCCCCAGAGAGAAAATGGAAAGCTGCAATCTACTCTCACTCTGCAGGCTGACTCCAAGTCCATAGTGAATAAAGTTGAACTGAATGATATGCAATGTGTTCACACTGCTGGTACAAGTAAATAAAGAAAAATTACCAAAAGAATGAATGAATGTTTATGGCAATTTTAGCGATAATTATATACACTTAGCAAAATATAAAATGGATTTCGGGAGAACACATTCAGTCCATTGCAACAGGGAACTCTCATTATATATCATGCTTATTTGTCACTGTGTTTAATCCTCCCCGTCTCACAATTCGCTTCCTCCATAAAATTCTGTTCTTATCCTTCAAATTGATGCAATCATGCCTTTAAAACAGTATATCATTTCATGATATTTCTCTTATCTCATTTATGGGTACACTACAGCTTAGTTCTAACAAGCAAACCTTCTGGAAATTGGGTTTAAGATTTTGATCTACCATTTCCTACCTTTACTAGGTGTGTGACCTTGAGCAATTCACTTAATCTTTCTGTGAATCCATTTCTTCATCTGCAAAATGAGGATAGTCATGTCGTATAAGCCATAGTGTTGTGAGTCATAAATGGGTTAATATATATTTATACACACACACACACACACACACACACACACACATATATACACACACACACACAGGAATATATATATTCCTGTGTGTATATATTTTTATATTATGAATGAATTTATATGTATATATGTATGTGTGTATATATATTTATAATATGTGCATATATCACTTTGAGGTACAATCTCAGCTCTGTATAGGAATTCATTATTATTACTATTGCAATGTGCATAATAGTAATTGGTATATTTGTCATATATCTTGTTTATATTATATATGCTTCAAATGATTTGTCTGACTTAAGTTCTTTTTGCAACATAGTATATTTGTCATCTATTGTTGACTAATAGATGACTATAAACTACCTCAAAACTTATCAATTTAAAATAACAAGCATTGTCTAAGGCCATGCTACCCTGAACAAGCCCAATCCCGTCTGATCTTGGAAGCTAAGCAGGGTTGGGCCCGGTTAGTACTTGGATGGGAGACCACCTAGGAAGACCAGGTGCTGTAGGTGTAAAAAATAAAAAAATAAGGGATTGTAAACTGACAAGGTCCTTGCAATCTGTGAGGTCAACCAAAGGTTGCCTCATCTAAAAAAATAAAATAAAAAATAAAATAAAATAAAATAACAAGCATTTATTACCTCAGTTTTTGTAGGTCAGAAATCTGAGTATGGCTCAGAGTCTCTTGAGAAGCTGCAACTGAGATGTCAGCCAGGGCTGAAGTCTCCTTAAGGCTTGATTAGGGAAGGATCCACTCCCAAGCTCACCCATGTGACTATTGGCAGCCTCAGGTCTGCAGGATATTATATGGAGACATCAATTTCCTGCCATGTGGGCCTCTCCATTGGGCAGCTCACAACATGGCAGCCAGCTTCCTCAGAGCAAAGAACATCTTCAGAGAGAACAAAACAGAAGTCACGGTTTTTTGGTAACCTAATCTCAGAAGTGATAACCTATCACTTCTGCTATATTCTTCTGGTTAGAAGTAAGTTAATGTGTCTGGCCTACACTCAAGAGAAAAGGGCTACATAAAGGCATGAAGACTAGGAGGTGGCAGTCACTGGAACCCATATTAGAGGTTGCCTTCCACATGTCATAAGAAATCAGAAAAGGCGTATTTATTAAATGTGTTATCCTCATTGATAACCCTGGTAATTCTGAAATCCATCTATCTAATGGACTGAACAAGGGAGCTGTACAGGTAAATTATATCTAAGAGAAACACACATTTATTTGTTTATTCATTTAAAAAGCACTGGCTGATCACCAGTTTTATATCAGACACTGTGTGAAGGATAAGAGATACTAAGATTTAAAAAAAATTAATTTTAAAGCTGGATAGGATCTGACCCAGCTTTCTCATTTAACAAATAAGGAATTTGAGGCCCAGAGCAGATTATTTGTCCCAAGTAATATAGTAGCATTACTGATGCCAGGACACTGTCTCCTGATTTAGGGTTTTTATTCCTCTCATTGAAGTATTGGGGTCCCTGCCACATTGTCCTGTGCAACCAATTCCCCTTCTTCTATCTCTATGAATTAAACAATAAAGAAAGATGGAACCCATGGGACATCCATTCTTTTTAAATGCTTGTAGTTATTAAATTCAGTCATTTATACTGACATTCTTTAAATAAAAACAAAGTATAATCTTTGTAATTTCTACATTCCTAACATATTTTTATTGACTCCATTTTTCCCATATTCCTTATTGTTCTTTGTAGAGGTATGTCATTGAAGCTTCAACATATCACCGGACGGATATCACGAGTTAACTTCAAAGAGAGGAACAAGCTCCATTCTGCTACAGACACAAACACACCCTCTGAGGTGTATAGCCCCCAAATCATCCAAGCTACAATTCTCTCTCCTTTTGCTTCCCTATTAAGGCTGATATTTCTTTGATGCCTTTTATTCTTCCTTTTGACCAGAAAGCAATGCTTACAATGCTTCAGACATGCCACTTTCCCTTCCTAGAAAAATAAAGTAACCCCTGCCCTAGTCATGTCTGAGAATGGAATGCACTTCAAGAAGCCAACACAAGAATTTCAAGCACTATAAATAGACTCCATCAATTCAAGGAGCAGATGTTGATACTAAAACATTGACAAGTAATTACCAAAAGTACCTTAGAAAAGCAAGTTTCTGCGGACAATAGCTACAATATATTATTATTGTTATTGTTGCGAGCTTCCGTGATGTTCTCTATTTATGATTCCTGTAATTTTGTCTCCTTTGATAAATCTACCTTCTGGTTTTCATTAAGGTGTCAATGCATTAGACAAAAGGCCTGCTGAGTATGACAAAACCCATGGTCACATGGCAGAGGAAAACAGAACTTTATACTTGTAAGTCAAAACACAATTGTTCAGGCAGGATGGAAACATATATGTACAGAACCACATGTACGCGCACACACACATTGTTCTTTACAGTCCTAGAAATTGAGTTAGGAATCTTTTAGCCAAGTTAAAGTGGAATACGTCAGGTTTGACAGTTCCAAACCACGCATAACTGAAACCAGCCACCTTCCACGCCTACTGACATTTTTACATCTGTTTTCTTATGATCTTGCTGAATCCCTAGACTGACCTGAAAAGAGTAAGAATCTCTATCCTTTCAAAATTCTCAGTCCCCTTGCCCCAATTGGAGATCCTGAGCTATACTTGGTGTGCCTCAAAGCATTATTTATTACTAGACTGTCTGCCTCAATGCTTGAGCATCTACTTTTCAAAACCTTCCTAGCTCCAATGGAGTAGGGAGGGGCGAGCGAAGTCAATCAGTAGGGATATGAGGTGGACATGCCATAGGAGCAAACCAGACCTACACCAGGTGTTTAGGTATGCATTTCACTAGGCTCTTAAGTCAATTCACTAGAAAACTCATGAATACATAAGAACAAACTCATGGTTGCCAGGTGGGACGGTGGTCGGAGGCTGGGTAAAAAAGGTTAAGGGATTAAGAAGTACAAAGAGGCAGTTACAAAATAGTCATGAGGATGTAAAGTACAGCATAGGAAATATTGTCAATAATATTGTAATAACTATGTAGGGTGTCAGAGGGTACTAAACATATCAGGGGAATCACGTTGTAAGTTATATAAATGTCTAACACCTGAAACTAAAATGATATTGAATGTCAAGTCTAATTCAAAAAAAAATAATTTTTTTAAAGTCATTTCACTAAGATATGTATATTTTTTATCAATCTAGTATTCTGAGCCAGTGACACAATCTTGGAGAATCATCAAGACTAATAATCTGTCACAATAATACCCTCGACAAAGAGGAAAGAGGATTTTCCCAGGGCTCAGAGCTGAATGATTATAAATAACAAAAATAATAATAATTCAAAAAACACTTAAAATTAGAAGAAAAGATAAATGTAAACCAACTCCTCCCACTGTTAACATTAAAAAAAAACTGTGTCTATGTGTCCCAGAAGAAAAAGAAACTTTTAAAAGTAAAGCTCAGATTTTAAGATACGTCCAGAGCATTCATTTGAAAAGGTAATTAGGAGAAGCTATTTTCTATTTGCTAGAAATCAAAGGTATGTGTATTCTGGGTAAAAATTTTGCTATTACACCATAAATAGCCGTGGAGTATGAAATATGCTGTTCATATTATGTAGCACTTTGAAACCTAGTTGGTCCTAAGAGAAAATATAAAAGTGGAAAATAGATTTTTAAAGGAAGCCGTTTTTTCCCTTATGCAATCTCCATTCCCATCCCTATGTACTCACTCAAGGCAATATATATATTTTTTAAAACATAAAATTAAAATTTTATCTATTTTTATATTTGAGCTTTTTTCCTATTCATTCATTCATTCGTTCATTCATTCATTCACTCAGCAAGCATTCCCAGAGCTTTCTTTTTAGCTAGGCATTGTAATAGGAAGGAAAAGATGAGTAAGTTATTCATAGCCAGAGGAGTTCACTTCTTAATGAGAGGGACACATACATAGACAAATAATTATACTCTAATGTTATGTAAAGATACAGCATTATCGGAGCCCAAAATGCTGAGTAGCTAACACTGGGGGACTTGAAACAGTCTTTACAGAGGTGGTGACATTTAAGCTGAGTCTTAAAATATGAGTTAGCTAGGTAGCTAGGTGGGAGCTTTGCACATATTTCAGAGAGGATGAGGAATTTGCTTTGATCGAAGCAAAGTATACATGGGTTGAGGTAAGAAAAAGTAGGGGCCAGCCTTTAATTGAGTCATACGTCATGATGAGGTATTTGAACTTTACCCCACATGCAATAAAAATCCACCGGAGATTCTTAATAAGAAAAGATTTCATTTTTATTCAAATAATTCAGGTGGTATCACAGAGGACAGATGAGAAGGCCAAGTTAGAATCAGTATTTTACATGGCTACACAGGCTGCCCCAACCAAGGTCAAGCCTTGTTTCTGTACCAGCTGGATCTCATATATCACATCTCTGTTTTTTGTAATCTCTATCTTATTCACCATTATTTATCTGCTGTTAATCATTTATTCAAACAATCATTCCATCATTCAACAAATATTTATTGAGCCTTTACTAAAATGGCTGTCACTGTGAAGGGACCAGAGATTAGCAGCATGTAAGGACAGTGTCTGAATGCTGGCAAAGCTTATAGTCTAGCACAGCAGAGAGATTTGTCTAAATACAAGCAGTTGCAATGATGTGTAAGGGGCAAGCTGATGGGAAGCTATGGGGATTTCCCTGAGGAAGTGATGGTTAGCTTGTGACTTGAAGAATGAGTAAGATTTAGCCAAAGTACGTGTGCTGAAAGTAGGAAGGGGGAAAGGCAGACACTGCCCAGCAAATGGGAAATAACCAAAGGCAAGAGAAAGCATGATGCCTTAGAGGAAGTGAAAGGCATCCCACATGCCTAGAGAGTTAATAAGCTGGAGACGGGCTGGAGTTAGAGCCTGCAGGGCTGTGCTAACCGTGTGCATTACTCCAGAGGCTAAGCTGTGCTGCAGAAATAAAACCCTAAAGCTCAGTGACTTAACTGACAAAGATTTTTTTCTCTGTCAGGTTAACTCTAATTCAGGTCAGACGACATTTCAAGGTAGCTCTTCTCCTTGGGGTAACTCAGACACCCAGGATCCCACCATTTTTTGATGCTGCCATCTCAACATGTGGCTTTCAGAGTCACTACAACAGATGAAGAGAGTATGTGGCAGTTGCACACTAGTCCTTAAATACTTTGGCCCAAAGGAGACACACTCATCTGCTTCTACGAGAACTAGTCACAAAGCCTAACTAGTTGTGAAAGAGTCTAGACAACTTAGGAAGCACATAGACCATTTGGTGATTTCCAGTATCTCTACCAAGGATTAGCAGGCTTTATCCACTAAAAGTTTACAAGCAAAGGACTGCTAGGATCAAGTTTACTTTGTGGAAATTACCGTAACTATATTGTAGAGAATGAAACTTGACAAAAAGACCAGTTCGGAGATTTTTCAGAAGTTCAAGAGAATATAGTGACTTAGAATATGGTGATACCAGTGTACAGTTTAATAAATACCTGAATCCATAAAATTTATAAGAATCTCAACAGGATATTGGTTTAAACTGGTACTTGTAATGAAAAAAATTTTCTTAAGAATAACAATAACAGAATGTGTAAGGTATTAACTGAATTTACCTGATAGTTTAACAGATTATTAAAAAAAAAAAAATGGTTGCGTTTTCCTCCCATAGTTGGGGGTGAGGAGGGGCAGGAGATGCTTGTGACCTGAAGGATGAGTTTCTTTGGTCTAATTCTGTGTAATGATGAAACTGAATAGAAATATCTGATAATATCTGACCGAGTACCCTGAAGCTGAGGCTAATTCCGAGATCAAGGAAGGATACAGCACAGAGATTCAGATGGGAAGCTGAGTAATAAATCAGAAAAAGGATAGATGATTTTCCAGAACCAGGTAGGTGGGTCAGAAGCCAGAGTATGAAACCAGAGAGCAGAAGGATGGGCAAATGGCCGCAGAAAATAGTGGGTAAAACCAAAAAGTAGAAACTTCAAAATGTTTTTTCATGCTTTCAGTAACCTGGAACCTTGGAGGTATAACAGCAATTGTGGAGCTAGAGGTAGGAGGAACAATAAAAGTGCCTCTAAGTCACTTCTCCATCAGTCATCCCCTTATCACGTCCAAGGCAACAATTTTTTTTTTTTTTTTAATTTCAGCTTGGTTGAGGTATAACTGACTTTATTTACACATAGTTTCCACTCTACTCCATCTCAATAAAATAACCCACCATCCACTGAAGTCCTCCAGCAATGAACCCTTCTTGATACCTCTTTTCCTCACATACCACCTCTCCATGTCTAATCCATCAGTATGTCCTTTGACTCTGTTCTGAAATATGGCCTTATCCATCTCTTTCTTTTCATCTCCAATGCAGTCCAAGCTATACCATCTCCTATTTGGACTACAGCAATAACTTCTTAACTGTCTCCCATCTTTTGCTCTGCCCCCTAAATTATATTCTCATGACAGCCAGAATGATCCTTGTGAAAAATAAATATAATCATATTCCTGCCTTCCAGTGACTTCTAGTGCCATTTATAATAAAATCATGGCATATAATGTCAATATTTTGACTGTGCCTTCCTTTCTGATCACATCTCAACTCTTCTCCTTATCCATTACTCTGGCCTTCTTCTTGTTCCCCAGATATGTCAAACTTCTCTGGGATCTATCACATTATCCCTTTCTTCTTCTTGGAATCTCTTATCGATCTTTACACAAATGTCTGCTTCTTGTCATATAGGCCTCAGATTAACTATCACTCCCTTAGCCCACTGCTGAATATCTGATCTAAAACAGCCACTCACCACCAAAGAATGAATCTATTTTGATGTTCTGATTATATTTTTCCTCTCAATTCTTTCTTTTCTCCATGATTTACTTTCACGGTGGTGTTATTGCTTTGTCATCATAGTTTATGATCTTTATTCTCCTAGTAGATTACTCCCCCATGAAAGAAGTGACTTAAATTGCCTTGAATATTGTTGTATCCACAGTGCATAGAATGGATTTTACTGCACAGTAGGCACTTTATTCTCATTTGGTGAATAAATAAATGTGCAAATGAGTGCGTTACCTTTCTTCACTGTGTCTATAATCTCTCCTTCTTGACTGTCTTTTTTCCATCAGCCTAAAACCTTGTTCAAGCCTCTTACATATTTTAAAAGAAAAATTCTCCCTTGAACTTCTCTAGCTTTTCTCGCCTTTCTCCTTCCTTATTTATACTAACTTTTTAAAAGTATATTCTACAATTACTGCATATCCTTCTCTAGCTTCTGACCTTCCATGCCATGAAAACTGTTCCAACCTAGGAGACAAAGGCCTTCTAGCTGCCAAATCAAATGGCCATTTTCAGACCTTACCCGAGTGTCCCTCACTGCTCTATCTGACAATGCCTCTCCTGCCTCCATTCTTGACCCCTTCCTGTCTCTTCTTTATACTGTACCTGATTATTCCCTGTTCTCAGAACAATTCCCTTCATTTCTCCATACTATCTTCATACTTCTTCTTTCGGTCCTCTACCATCTGTTCCTTATCAAATGGCTTTTGTACTTCCCTCCCACTCCCACTCAATATTGGTATGCTCAGATCACTTTGAAGTTTTGGCTCTCTGCCTTTCTCTCTCCACCTAGCTGATTTCATCTCCTCCTGGTACTTCAAATGTCCCCTAAAAATATATTTTTAAAACAATCTACACCTTCAGTCTAGAACTCCCCATCCCAATGTATGTACTTGTATATCTCACAATCACTTCAAACTCAGCATGTCCAAATCTGTAAGGTACTTATTGGTTCTTCTACTTTATAATAAGGAAACCGAGACTCAGAGGTTAGACAGCTTACCTAAGAGCACTTAGCTAGGGAATGGTAGAGCTGGAATTTAAATATAATTCTCCAAAACAGCAAAGCCCATATTGTTCCACATCCCTTTGTCATTGTGTTACAACAATAAAAAGCTAAAAACAGCCAAAATGTTTTTTTAGAGAGTAGTTAGAATAGCCAAAAAAATTAAATTTTATGCTGCGATAGAAAAAAATGCCTAATGAGAAAATACTCATGACATGTATGTTTTTTAAAAGTGAGACGTAAAACTACATATAGTAAAATCCTAATCTTGTTCTTAACATTATGACCAAAATAAAGACTGGAAAAAAAATCAATTGCTATCTTCATGTAGTGGCATGATTATGGCTTAAATAATTCTCTCTTTCTTGCTCGCTCTCTCTCTCTCTTTCTCTCTCTCTTTTTTTTTCCTCTGCCAGCACGCATTTCTGTTCTCCACTAGTACCCTCAATTTCCTTTGGGAATGGAATAATAATTAAGTTTTCTTACTACTCATTAAGGAAGCTGAAGAGGGTCTTTAATGATTCCTTGGCCAGATCTTTCACTCACCAGCCCAGTATAAGCCAAGAAACTTGCATGCATCCTAAAATGGGCTAATGAGATATTTTAGCTGAGTTACAACAGGACAGAAAAATGTCAGATTCCATTCAATCCCATAGTGGCACTTGAACTAAGCAATCAAGTTCTTCCTACATTAATGCCGAGAGCTACACTTCTTATTGTCCTATTTCTAAACTGGTTCTCTGGCCTCCTGTCCATTCTGGAAGCTTTCTCACAGTTTTTTAATAAATTTTATTTTCTTGGCTATATTAGATCTTGTTGGTTTCTGTTACTTATAAGCAAAAAACCCTAACAGATGAATGTCTGTCTTTTCTATTTTCTACAATAAACACATTTCGTATTTATATTCAAAATTAAAGAGATAAATGAAAACTAAAGATCTAATAATAGTAGAAACAATAAAAGATATCAGTCTGAAATATGTTTGACTACAAGAAACTTGGGTTCATTGTGGGATTTGACCTCTACTACTCCATCACTATATCTGGTAAATCCCCCATGGTACCATTTCATAGTGACAGTAGATCGATAGTATTACTTTCCTATATAAACAGAAAATATTTTAATTTACATTTTTAATAAGTTTGTGGTCAATAAGAACCTACTAAAGCAAACCTTGGCTTATATTGGAAAAATAATAGATTTGTTTCTTTTTTTTCATTTGACACATTTATTAAATGTTTCCTCTGTGTCATCAGTGGGTATACAAAAATTAATATTGAGGCAAATGCATAGTAGATAAAGTGCAATAAAATATGGTAAGTCTTACTATAGAGGTATGAACAAAATGCCGGGGAACCTAGAAAAGCAAAGATCTGAATTGCCAGTTAAAAGGTACTAAATGCTAGAAAGAAAATAACAAAGGTCCATCACTTACAATTTTAGTTAAAAAGTATGCTATAGCCAACTGTAAATGCAGTTGCAAAGAGAAAGATCACTTCAATTGTAGATATGTAAAACATGCTATTCTTTTAGTGGCAACACCATATCAAGGCTGTGATTTCCATTTCTTTTTAAAATGCATCTAATAAACCATCAATAAAATTATCATTTTAGTGTTAAATCCCTTTAAAACACATTATACTATCTTAACCATTGATTTATTTTAACAAAATAAATCAAATTTATCGTTGGCACCTCCTGCTAATCAAATCTTATTATAAGGGTATTTACCTTAGCCTTTCCAAAATTCATCCCCTGTTTGCTTAGTACCAATGGTACTAAAAGATTACCTAGAACTTCCCACTGAAGAACTCACCCAGATTCTGTCTCCATATCATGCTTTGGGTAGGATGAATAGATTTCTCCCAAATATATCTTCACATCAATTCTTACCTATTATAAGTTTCTTGCTCTCAAGATATAATCTGATACCTACCCACGTCAGCATGTTGGCAGAGATAATGACTCACTGTGTCACTGCTTCCAGATAACATGTTTGCATTTGAAGTGAAGCCTTCTGGAGAAAATATCTTAACCAAAAGAAAGAATAGTGACCCTACTAGTGAAAATGTTGATACTTACAGACCCCCCCAAAACAAAACAATCCTATACTACCCTACTCCCAGATATTCTAATTCAGTAGTTCTGATATGAGGCCTTAGAAAAATAAATGCATCTACAGAAAAAAAATTTTTTTAACCACCCCCCTGCTTCAGAAGACACTAATCTTTGGGAAACTGAAGGAATGAGGAAATAAATAGGCACTGCATCTTAGTCCAATGTAACCATATACATTCCAAGCAAAAATCAAGCCCAGGAACATGAAATTGTAGGAATTTGGGGACAAGAATCATGTGAGGTATTTGTGTCTGGTGGCCTCTTACTTAACCTGTCGCTGTCCTTCTAGAGTCACTTCTAGTCCTCACCAGAGGAAAGAAGCAATAATGACAGAGGATAACCTAGGGAATCAAAGAGTCCTAATTGATAAGTAGACCCTGTCACTTACAAACAGTGTGATCTTGAGCAAATTACTAAATGTCTCTAAACCTTATATGAAAAATGAAAATAGAATTTCTTCCTTGTTGTGTTCTAGGGGAACTAAATGATGTCACATAAGCATCTGACACAAAGAAGATGTTCAATAACTGGTGGCTATGAGTACATTTGGAGTCATGCTTCTACAAACAGTAGCAACACACCCAACCATGCCCTTCTCCTAAAATAACTTATGGTCCAAACTCCATGATAAACAAACAAACATGTCTACATCTTCTTTGCTGGTACTCTGTAATTTAATTCATACAAACCTGAAAATGCCAGGTGATGGCATTTTGCTACAAAGAGTCTGCTGAAAAGAAGATGTTTGGAGAGTCGCTTGAATTTAAAAAAGTGTGCATGGTCTTCTGCTTTCTGTCACATCAGCCATTCAAAAACAACTGGAATTGCCTCATATCCACAGAATTATAGAAAGGGTAAAAGAAGCTGACCTCAAGTCTTATCACATGCACACCCGACCACTCTTTGTGGCCCATGGACATAAAGGTGTATGCATGTGTGAGGAGAGCCTAAGGAGAATCACCATTTTCTATGTCCATATTCATCCTGTTCTCAGGCAGGAACTCTAAGTACATTTGTCACTCATCTGCATTTTTAGAATTAGAAAACAGGATGGCTGATAAGGATCTTAGAAGCTATCCAGTGGAGCATTTTTCAAGGTGTGCTCTGTGAACCAACTACAAGGTCCCTAATGACGGGACCAGAAATCTGCCTTTCTTAACAAGCATTCAAAGGCACTCTCAAGATAGAAAACCACTAAGCTATCACAAGTGCTCCCATTTCAAAATGAGGATATTAAGGCATGAAGAAAACTAATGATTTGTCTAAAACAGTGTCTTACCCTCAGCACTATTGACATTTGGGACTGAGTAATGTTTTGTTGTTGGGGGCTGTCCTGAGCATTGTAGAATGTTTAAGAGAAGCCCTGGCCTCTACCAACTAGATGCTACTAGCGGCCTCATAGGTGTGACAACCAAAAATGTCTCCAGACACAGCCAAACGTCTCCTGAGGGGCAAAATCACCCCTGATTGAGAACCACTGTCTAAAGCACACCAATAATCAGAAGTGGAGCCATGACAGCACTCAGGTGTCCTGATTCACAGCTCAGCAAGCTCCCTGTATCTTCGTGTTCTGCTTCTTTCGCTGTAGGAAGTAGAGGTTGGGGAAGGGGTATCCAGGCCATAAAGGCCGGGGAGTAAGAAAGCACAGGTTACAGCATACTGCTTTCTCCCGGGAACCTGGGACATTACTCCTGGCTTTTTCCATGACTTACTATGCAGTTAGTCATCCCTATTTCTATTTCTCCACCTGTTTAAACTATGATCTTCCAAGAGAACTGGCAGGATTCAGATTGCAACATCTTGGAAACCCACACAGAAAGGTGCCGTCCAAAATGCTTTTTTAACTGAGACTGATTTAAAGCTGCCCCTATGTAGAAGCCAGGAGTGTCATGTTCTAAAATTAGTGCTGTGCCAGGAAGAGGAATGTGGTGGGGAGCAATGCAAAAGGAATCAGGAAATGTGGCTTTCAGTTCCAGCTCTTTTAAACTACCTTGTGGCCTTAGCAAATCATTCCAGCTTTCTGGTCTAGAAGCAGTTTCCGGTCAACTGATGGGATTAAAATAGGCTTGGACATCTGAGCTTGGACTCATTCTCTGCCTCTGTCCTGTCACTCTCTGGTCATCGAAAATTCAAACCGAACCTTTGCTCCAAAATCCAGCTCAGTCAT
>NW_006443138.1:24003962-24004714 GCF_000325575.1 Pteropus alecto
TGTTTTTTTTTTTTTTTTGGTGATAATGATGTGGTTATGTGGGAGAAAGTCTTTGTTCTTAAGAGATGACCACTCAAGTATTTATGAAGTGTCACGATATCTGCAACTAACTCTCAAATAGTTCTGAAAAATATATCATATGTATATTATATGTACACATATAGTACGCACATATTTTGTATACATAGAGGGAAAGCAAATACCAGGATATTAGTAAATGTTGAATGTCACCAAAGAGCATACTGGTGTTCATTTTATGATTCTTTCCGCTTTTCTATTTTAAAATTTCTGAATCAAATGTTAGAGAAAAAAAAAACAGCTCCTGTTCTATCTCCTCCACAAAGCTGTTCCTGAATTAGCTGCAATAATCCCTCCAAATTCCCACAGCACTTATGTACTCTGTGTTTATCATTTCTACCTTGTATTATAGTTAAGTACTCACATAGTGGGTCATAAAATTGATAATGCAATACTCAGCTATGCAGAGAACATTTGTTCTAAAATTGCTGTTCATTTAGTCTATGATTTCTTTGTTCTTTCTCATAAGACCCCATGCTGCTGAAAGTAGGAAAAAAAATCAAAGTAAATTTTAGTCCAATCTCGTAATCACAAATTAATTACAGAATTTAAACAGTTAGTTTAAGTAACTCAGTCATGTTTGGATAAAGCCCAGCTCCTACATTTCCCTACTCCCCCTTTTTCCCCAAGATGCATTTGGATGCAGGAGAAGAACTGACTAGATTCAGGAGAAA
>NW_006443138.1:24004733-24019474 GCF_000325575.1 Pteropus alecto
ATGACAAAACTGGCTAATAATATTATTCACATTATGCAGACGTTTATTCTACACCTGGTAGTCAGGTCCTTGAAGAATGTTTCAGTATTACAAGAAACAGTATCAGGAAGTTTCATCTCTGTGTCTTCTAGAAGGCCTGGGTGGTGCTTTATACTTAGAGGTTTTCCACAAATATTGACATCCAAGTCTCTCTGATCTGATGCTTCTATCTCCACAATGTGACTGCCGCTATCGTTATTCCCTGAAATGTCACAGTGATAAGTAATAATTTAATATTAATAATAGCTAATGTACTGAGTGCCTGCTATGTGCCAGGAACTGTGCCAGGCTCATTGTATGTAATATGTTATTTAATTCTCATAGCAACCAGATGAGTTAGTACTATAATTATCTTATAATAAGGACAATCATTGGTCTCTTTATTGCCTGATTATTAAATGAGCCTTTCTTTTAACGCTGCAGCATCAGATACTTTTGACTGCCATGGTATATTCGAAACTCCCATTTTCTGTGACCTCCCAATGTACCTACCCAAACATATCTCTTCTCTAGCTATATCATTTTACTTTCTGTCTTCCATAAATGCTGTAAGTGTTCTGACCATTTTATCTCTTTCGATCACCTTTTTCATTCCCCCCCTGTCTCCTTCATGCCCCTTCAGAATCCATCCTTTAAGGACCAACTTTCATTCACTCTTTCAACACATTTTTGTTGAGCACTACTTTGTGCTCAAAACCATTGTCCTCTATTCTAGAAAGACAATGCCAAGGAAAAGAAAAGCAGCTCCAATCCCTACCATCATGAAATTTGCAATCTAATAACGGTCTATGCTTCAAATTTACCCCCAGTTAGTCAAGCAAAACCCCTCTTTCCTGTACTCCTTTTCAAATATGCATGCTATCTGTATCACCGATTTGACAAGTATAGCTCTGCAGAGTTAAGCATTCTTGCCAGGAATTTGTTTATTGAGGATGACAATAATAATTTACCAGTAGCTTTCACTGATTGAACATCTCTTCTATGCCAGGCATTCATTCTACTTACATTGTCTCTAGTTCTCACACTGACATTGCCTGAAAAGGGTGATTTTTTTTTTTTCCTTTTCACTAATGAAGCACTTGAGGCTCAGAGATAAGTAATATGCCCAAGGCCACCAAATTAGTAAATGACACTATTAGCTTGAGAGCCCAGGTCCCCTGGCTCCAAAGGCTCTCTTCACAACACACCAAACTGCCAAACATCTTTGTTGCATCATGCACTGAGGTGATAGTCAGTGAGGTAACATGAGGGGAAAAAACATGATTTTGGAGTTAAATAGACTTGCATTCAATTTTTACCTATACCACTTACTGATTATGTGAGTTTGGACAAATGCACACACCCCTCTGTACCTTAATATTCTCGTTTAAAAATCACCACTGTAAAAAGTTAATAAATAAATACAATCATCTCACTGGGTTAGTTCAAGAATTAAATGAATGATAAATACCTGAAAAAGCAGCAAGTCTACAATAAATGTTGTTTAGTCAATGTTCCTTCTCTTTGCTTTTTGTTGATGCAGATCATTTAAAAGTTTGCCATCTACTTTATTGTAGCAGATATAAGTTTCTAAGTTTGATACTAAGGAACACTGGCAGAAAGGCCTTTAAAGGACTTGCAAGTATAGTGAAGAGGCAGCTAGCTACCGGCCAGAGATAAAGGCAGTACAGTTGAGAGATGGAAAACCAATCTAGAAACCAGGCAATGGGAGGTGGTGTGGTTCTTTTTATTAGGAAAGCTTTTCTAAGTCAGAGCCCTTGAAGCCTTTATGTATCAAAAGCATTTTAACTGCTTTCCTCAGATGCACTCGTGGTATTGCTTCTGTGGCAAAGAAAGCGTGGTCTTATCAAAATGCTATTGATTTTTTTCAGAAGAAATCCAGAGACCTCATTAATGGAACTTTGCAAACAAGCTCAAAAGCCCACTCTTTTTCCTATAAGCTGGCCACCCCCTCTAGGACATAACGTAGCTAATAAACTAAATTTTCACACTTATTAAATTTTTATTAAAAATAAATAGAGATCTCATACATCTACCAGTTTATTAATTCTTTAAAAAATCTTTATGTGGTAGTGTTTATTATTATTTCATATGTCGCAGGTGGGCATTCTGAGCTCAGAGAGGTTAAATATCTTGCACAAGATCACACAGCTAGAAATCATTGGTGAGATTTGAGCTTATTTATTTATTCAATAAATATTTATTGAGTGTCTGACTACTATGGGCCAGGTCTATAGGATTCTAAAGCTAATATTCTTTCCTCTATCTAACTCTTCCTAGTATAATAAATGATAAAGTAGCATTCACTATCATTTATAATGTTCTCTCAAAAAGGGAAAGCAGTTTGGCCAGAACATGAGATAATCAGATTGATTGGCCTGGCCAGGCAGGTGTCCACATGCTTCAGCACTACTCCATGTGTGTCCTTCTCAAAGTCAAATGCTTAAAAAAGAATGGTCCTCTACAACCAGAAGTACCATTCTTAGACAAGTATATGTAAGTATCTGTGCTCGACTGCTTATAAAACTGTATGAGGATGATACACTTCAGAACATTTATTTATTAGAAGGTTGTAAAGAGGCAAAGGTCAGTGCATACAACTCACTAAAGTGGAAAATCCAATTGTAATAGTGCCTTACAGTTATACAGGTCATGATCCTTTTCAGTGTACTGTAACATACATGATACTATTTTAACCTCATACCAATCCCATGAGATCTGGAAGATGATGGTTCTTGTACTCATTCCTGAGGAAACTGAGGTTCAAGTTCTGGCCAAACAGCTTTCCCTTTTTGAGAGAGCATTATAAATGATAGTGAATACTACTTTATCATTTATTATACTAAGTGTTAGATAGTAGAAAGAATATTAGCTTTAGAATCAAAATGTCCAAGTTCATATCACTATTTAATGGCAGAACCAAGATTTGAACTTCTATTCTTTCTGCTCTTTCTAATATGCAACATGCTTTGGTCAAGATGAGTTGGGTTATACTGCAATAACAAAAGGCCTTCAGATCTCAGGAACTCACAATAATAAAGCTTGATTTCTTATGTATGTTCCATGTCAGCTGTGTCTTTGATTGACTTTGTGTTTACAGCCGGACCCAGCTGACCGAACAGACTTTATCTGGAATCGCCAGTCATGTGGCAGAGTGAAAGTGAAAATGGTGGGCTCCACAATGTCTCTTAAAACCTCTGATAGAAAACGACTATCATTCTCAGTTCACTGGCCAAACTGAGTCACATGGTCTTGTCTACATATAATATACCAGAGATGTATTATCATCATTCCACAGGAAAGAGCCCCAAATAGGAGTAAAAAGGTTTCAGTTTATATTAGAATAGTAATGTAAAGTAGTCATGAGCCGCCCTTCCTTGCACCATGAAGTTATTTACTCATAAATGTGGTACTGATTAAGAAATCTTTCAGATACAATCACTCAAACAGTCAACTTAATGTAAAAATTAAATAATTAAACAAACTTAATATTTTAAAAAGCAACAATTCTAAAATATGCCTGTCAGGCATGAAACCTCCTGCATTTGCAAAGAAAGCAACTTTCACTCTGAGAATAAACTTTCCATTTCTGGCAGGAGAACTGGATAACAACACTGAAGTTATCCTGTGAATGGGCGTCAGGGTGTCATATTTGAATGTGTAATGAGTAAACATTGGCAGAAACTCCCTTTACCACATGACTTCAAACAGTCAGTAGGGAACTACCAGCTGAGCCGAGTAGAAAAAAAAAAGTGCATTCTTACACTCTCCTTCCCTGAAGCAAAAATCCCCTGCTGAAATCACCTACTCAAATGTAGGGCACAAGTGAATACTGACACATGTTCAAGTACAAAGCCCCACCCCTGGAAAGTCCTCCTGGCAAAGCCATTTAAACAAAGTTCAGAGGAAGACAGAAGTAGGACATGAAACATAGTTGAGCCATTCACAGAATCTTGCTTTCCCTTAAAACAGTTGGTAGCTTTAAAAAAAAAAAAAAGAAAGAAAGAAAGAAAAGAAAAGAAAAAAAGGAGTATTTAGCAAGAGTTTAAAGTAGCTGGTTTTTTAATGTCGACTGACTTACAAGATCCCTTGCAATTCTAAGATTTTATGAGTCTATAAATTTCTGTGATGAGGAGCAAATCTGTTTTCTTATTTAAGTACAGAAAAAAAAGGAAAAAAGGCTATGCTTTACATAATAAAATTTTGAAAGTAATAACACCAAAAACAAAACAAAACAAAAAACTCCTAGGAACTTGGAACTACAACATTGTCTTAGGCAATCTGCACACAGAATTCTATTCCTTAAAATTTTTTGGCGTTGAGTTAGGACTTGATTTGTGGAAATGACACTTCTCCAAATACTTCTTTTAGAGCAGTGAGGGGGAGGAGGAATAAATTGAATTAGAGCTTTACTTTGGACTTTTTGTAAAGGTCATCAAAGAGAAAACCCATAAAAAAAAAATCATTGCCCTTTAGTCACAAGTATGAAACACGTTGTCCTAAGATAAAGGAGAATCATTAGTCAGTCTCGCATTTTAGATTAACTAATTAAACTGTTACGTCTTGTGGGTTTTTTTTCCCCCATAACTTTAAATAGAATTCAAGTTGAAATGAACCTGGATTATTAGGAAACGTTTCTAAGTACATCTAATTGTGCTTTCCTGAAGTGCTCTATAATTTTACTGTTATAATTATTGCTAGTAAGTCTTCAAAAGTGATATTCAAATTTTAATGTAGCTATAAGTGAAGTTGGGTCAAAACAAGATATCTGAGTAAAAAAAAAAAATGAAGAAAAAAAAGATGGATATATTAGCTCTTTTTTATCTTTTCTGACAACCAACTGGTTAGCCTGCTATTTCTCTAGCTATTTTCTATAGAAAGAGTAAGTGGGGCAGATGTATGAAATCTTTAGAGTTTAACTGGACATGAAGAAACTTCTGTAATGGCAAATACAGGTAAATAGTACAAGAGAAAAATTCATGAGAAAAAATTGTGGTTCATTTTGAGAAGAGAGTGTGAGTTACATTGTCACAGGATCAAAATGTTTGAAAGGGAGGGTCTTGGATCGATGAGAACTTGAATTTAGCTTTCTTCCCTTCCATAACTAATTCAAATTTCTTTGCTCCTTCAATCAAATGGTTAATGGGGTCTACATCTAGTAGTAGCAGCCAGTAAAACTATATAGAAAATCAATAATTGTATATACATATATAAGAATATATCTATATATACACATATACATATATGTGAAGGCATATATAAATATATATGGATATATATGTGGATATATATTTATACATATACATATATGAAGATAAATAAGCTCATTTTATACACACATATACACACACACCATACTTTACTCATCATATATAGATATGTATACACATATATACATAAGTATAGATGTGTTTTTAACTGTTTATGACAGTTATTCAACTCTATTTTTTAAAAACTGAACCCCAATATTATGCCATCCATAAAAATAAATGCCTTTTAGATTAAAGACAACTCTAAAAAAGGAGACATTCTTGACGAAATGCAGAAGCTATGAAAAAGAAAAAAAGACATATTCGATCATAGAAAAATTAAAATTTTTTTTGGCAAAAGAGAGATTACATAGCAAGATCAATAACAAATGATAAGTTTGAAAATATTTGTACCATAGATGACATCATTTTCTTTGTTTTGTTTTGTTTTTACAAATCAACAAAAATAGACAAACTTGTGGAAAAATAAAGAATTAGAATAGGAAATTCATAGAAGAGCAAACCCAAATGGCCAAAAAGCAAATAAAAATATGCTCACATTAAATCATAGTCAAAGAAATGCAAATTAAAGTAACAATAATGTATCTTTTTATACCCATTAGACTGGCAAAAATTGAAATAATTAATAACTTCTATTGGTGATAGGTATGTAGAGAAATGGGTGCTCATATTGCTGAGAAAAATTTAACTGTTAACAACTTTTTTGGCAAGCCACTGAGCAGCATATATAAAAAAATTAAACATATGTGTGCCATTCAATGCTGTAATTCCTCTTTTTGACACCTCTCCCATCACCAGTGCACAGCAGCCTTTGTGAAAGGACACTTAATGTCATAGTGTTTATAGTGGCAAGAAATGAAGAAGGACACAGGGATCAAAGTAAATGCTAATCAGTAAGAATGTCTAAATAGATTACCGCTCATCCACACCGGGGGTTATTATGCAGCCATTCCAAAGAATGAGTTACAGCTAACTAGCTGCTTTTGAAGGATTTCTATAGTTACCCTTCACATGAAAAAAATAATAACAGGACACAGGAAATGTGCATTTCAATACTCATAAAATGAACAATAACCAAACCTCCCCCATACATATGTATAAGTGTAAAATGTGTGTATGATTATATGAGCCAGAGGGGAAATGTACAAGTACATATTAAGTCACTACCAATAATTCGATGGCAGGGAGGGGTGCAGAGGGGACGCAAAGGACATAAGAAAGGAAAGTCAAAATATAAATATAAAGAAAAACAAGATTTCTCTAAATAACATGTATGCATTTATGTAAAATTGCATATATATATATATGCTTGTGTATAAGAAAAATTACAAAAAAGGAAAGTCTATTCCAAAAACAAGCTCAAAGCATGATAATATTAATAATGATAATAAATAAATCCAATTATTTATTGAGCCCTTACTATTGACAGGCACTGTCCTAAGCATGCATTGACTAATTAATCTTCACAACAATCCTACAATGGAGATATTAATATCTTTATTTTCAATAAAGGTCCAACTTACTCCTCCGTAACTTTAGAGCAGAACATTTGAAAAATTTAAATGAAACCGATCATCTCATTTGCTTCTTTAGTGATCTGGTTTCATTTTGTTTAGTGCCTGGTTCTGGAAATGTAATTTAACAGGGTTCCATAAATAAACCCATATCTGTCCAATAGGCTAAGGTTGGTGTGAGTCATCTAAGTCAAGAGCAACTGTCTTCATAACTGGCTCTTTCTGTCATTCATTTGTTCAACAAGGACCCACTGAACAACTTCTATACTATTCAATACCCTCGGAATTTGCTAGTGGTCATGAAAGACTGAGTGTTTGATAGCTTGGGGTGGATAACAACTCACACTGCTCTGGTGCATTTTGACCTCTTATTCTGAAACTTGGTGGGAAAAATTACCTTGCCTTACTTCGACAACATCATGGGCAAGATTCCCATCCTTCCTGAGAAAAGGGCAACTTCATGAGAAGAGACCAAGCCACAAAAGCAGCCTTCATTTAGCAGCCCATCACTGGCACTTAGCAAATCATTTCTTCACTAATATTTTAGAGAGAAGTTAGGGATTGCTAGTTTCTTTTTCTTCTTATATTTAATATAAGCATCCTTTAATCTCCAGTCTTGATGAAAAGATGCCAAGCACCAGAACATCAACAATAATGTGCTTTATGTTTAAACACCACTATTCCTCATTCCATTTGTCAACACTCTCTTCAAAAACCCACCATGTCACTCCTTAGTAAGGTCAAGGTGTTAAATCAGAGATTGTGATTCAGACAAGGCTACAGAAAGTCGCTAATGAATTTATTGAGGAAGTAAATACGGCAGAGAAAACCCAGAGTATTAATACACTTCTCTGAATTTAGATACTAAATGAGATCTTGAATCTGTAAGTACACAAATACAGAAAGCACTCCGGTGTCTCACAGCTCTCTGTCAAAGAGCCAAGATGTCCAATTGCACAAGTGTGTTTTTGCAGGCCCCTGGCTTTCCCTTCTCATCCTTACTTTGGCTGCCTCTCACACCATTTTTGGCAAGGTATACTCCAAAGAGTCTGGAAAAGTTTCCATCCAGTCACTCCTTTTTGTTAATTATTAACAGTTCTGGTAAAAGTTGTTGGTGGGGCCTTTGGAAACAACTATCTGAAAAGAGGTTTTTAGTTTAACTACAGCATTCCTTTGTTTGGGGATTTGGGGAATCCTGTCCTCCAAACACTGAGATTGCATGGACAAAGGTGAAACACCAAACAAGAAAATGATGTCTAGTTCCTTCTCTGGGACTAATTAGCAGAAAGATCCTGGTCAAAGTAAGGAAGGTAACTCAAAGTCAGACGTTAGAAACTCAAACACTGCTCTCTCATTTAATCCCTATAACAACCTATAACCTATACATATTAATATCTCCATTTTACAAAGTTAGAGACTTAAACCCAAACTCCCTTAACTTTGCATTAAACCATACAGACCAATGCCATTTTATATATCCAAGTTTTAGGCTCTTTATTCACAAAAACAAAAAGGATGAATTGGTAAAAGAGATCTTTCTAACACTATAAGCCCATGAATCAGTTGACCTAGCAGGCAATAAACAATTTCTGTTTTATAATTTCCACAAAACTGTTTCCTTCTCAGGCTTGATTTCTCAGGAAACTTTGGGGGAAAATAAACAAAATTGTATTCCACACATAAAGATGCTAAAATAGCATCGTTAGCTGTCAATATCAGATGGCCCTTTTTCTGCTGAAGCTATTGCTTCACCCTTGTTTATGTTACTCAGTGCTGTCAGTTTAGAGCACATTAAAAAGCAGAACTGGGTTGACTGTTTGACGTTGGTGGTGAACTTTGTGCCTCAACTGTATTGCAACTCCAAAGTTTACTCAACTCAACCTGGCAGTTCAGCTCCTTGAGATAAAGTAGGTTTTCTTTAGGGGAAACCAGTAACAGTTTATCTTTTTGCTCTGCTACTGACATACAGTTGGTTGGATATCTAATAGACACTCATCTGACACTGGAAGGTAATTAAAAAAAAAAAAAAAACCAAGAGAAATATGAAGGGAGTACTACCATACAAGAAGAATTAAAATCAATACTTTGTTTAAATAGACTTATTTAGGACCAAAGTAAGAACTTCTTTGGGGGAACTATACTTTGTGTGTGTGTGTGTGTACATGTGCATGCATGTGTGTACTTTAGGACTGTGTAGATGTGTTCATGAAAGGGGTTGAGAAACTGTGAGTGAAAAGATGCTGGAAAAATAACTAGCGAGGACCCAAAAAGCAATTCCAATTTTCTATACTTCTAAGTACAATAAGCTTTGGATAAATTTCCCATGATTGAAATGGAAAGGTTCATTTTGTTAATTTTTTTTTTCCGAAACTATATGTAGTCAGGCTCTTGGAGAAAATTATACTGAGAGTAATTAAAAACGTTTGTATAAGAAAACAATACAGTGTGAGACATGCGGAAGAGAGGAGCCTATATACATTGACAGTTTGATAGTAATGCTAAGCAACAAAAAACATTGATGCTGCAATCTAGACAGCTAATCATTCTGAAACCTCTATATTCAAGTTTGGCACAGAAGAAGACAGCTCCAACTAATTCTAGGGCTATGATCAGAATTGTTTCCCTTCAAAATATGTTGAAGTCCTAATCCTTAGTATCCGTGAGTGTGACATTATTTAGAATAGGGTTTTTGCTAATGATCGAGTTAAAGTGATCATTAGGGTGGGTCCTGATTTAATATGACTTTGTCCTTATAAACAGGAGAAAGTTTGGACACAGAGTTAGATATGCACACAAAGAGAAGGCCATGTGAACATGAAGGCAGAAATCAAGATGATGCTTCTGCAGGCCAAGGAGTGCCAAAAATGCCAGCAAATCCTCAGAAACTAGGAGACCAAAATAAAATATATTTTTCCTCACAAACTTTAGAAGAAACAAAGACAGCTGAAAACTTCATCTTGGACTTCTACCTCCAGATCTGTGACACAATAAATTTCTGTTGTTTAAGCTATCCACTTCCTCATACTTTGTGATGGAACCTCTAGCAAATTAATATGTTTAGGTTTTCTCAAGGTCACCTCCCACAACCACATATCTTAACTCTTACCTTTTTATTTGCACCGCGTCTCCAAAAAAGAGAAGAAGTATTTGAAGAAAGTTGGGTTTTCCCTACTTTTTCTCTCCTCCTTGAATTCTGTCTTTTCTAATTTCTAGAAGGAATTTTTAAAAAGACTTAAACATAACAATAAGTGCCTCATTCTACCCAAGAGTCAAATAGAAAGAAAAACAAAGAATAACTATTAATCTGGAAACTTTTCTATCCAAAAGGCTTGAGCTAAAGACTCTTGTGTCTGGATAATCCAACAGTAGTTGAAGAAGGTGAGAACAGAATAAGGATTTTCCTCTAAAAGAGTCTTTCAATTCATGTCTGGTATCGAATAATCTAATTCAATTCAGATATTCTGTTTAGGGATACACACTCTGTTTTTAAGCATTTGACTTGGGGCATACATTTAGAAAGGTTTAGTTTCATTGTTTTGCTGCTGGAAGAATCTTAGAGAATAGTAGGTAAACTCTGATACTTGGAATAACTTTGGAGTTAGCTCTTGTCTAAAGGACTAGCTAGAGGACTGGCATTTGAAAGATACATTTCAGCATTAATTTAGGAAGGAGGGTGGGTTCAAGCAGCCAAGAGGTGAACAGATGGCAGTGAATGATGGGAGTTACTGGCAAGGAGTCAGTCACCAGGAGGAATGGTTGAATGAAATGCTTTTGTGTCCAGGTTGTAGGACAAAAAAACTGCAATTATATTTGACAGTTTTTAATACAAAATTTATTAAAGGGACATGAATTTGATTATAAACAAATGACAATTTTTTCATCCTTGTTCAACTTTCTCAGAGAATTTTCCTGTAAGAATTGAGCCTCTTAAGTCATTATTCTAAGTGAATAGAAAGTTCAAATAGGACAATGAGGTTTCAAATTATCCATATCAATGAGCTTTGAAAAGATAGCAGAAATTTAAGAAAATGTTCAAAGATAGAGAAGATTCGTTACTTTCTAGCCATGACAAAAATCACAGAAAAAAATGCCATGGATGATTTTAATAAAAGATTAGGATATTGGTCTGTCAGTAAAAAAACCAGAACTTATCAACTGCTCTAGAAAGAGGAAGCTGTTGCTCTTTGTGATGAAAGTTTCTTCTGCCAAATAACATGGCAATTGAAAGACAAATTTTACCACTTGGCTGGTCACTCTAAGCATACCTCTGACAAGGACACTTTAGAGGTAGCCACTACTTCTGAACTAAGTGAGTTTCAAACACTATTTCTAGACCAGTAATGAGCCATACTTCCTTACTTACTATGATGGTTAATGTTATGTGTCAACTTAATTGGGCCAGAATGCCCAGATATCTGGTGAAACATTATTCTGGTTGTTTCTGTGAGGGTGTGTTTGGATGAGATCAATATTTAAATTGGTGAATTTAAATAAAACATATTGCCCTTCATAATATTGGTGGGCCTCATGCAATCAATTGGAGGCCTGAATAGAACAAAAGGCAGGCCTCCTCCAAGCACAAGGGAATTCTGCCAACGAAAGGCCTTTAAACTTCATCTGAGATATCAGCTCTTCCTGGGTTTGCAGCCTGCCAGCACACTGCAGATTTTAGACTTGCTTACCTCCATAAACTTATGAGTCAATTCCTTAAAATAAATCTCTTTCTGTATACACACACATGCACACATCCTGTTGGTTCTGTTTTCCTGGAGAAACCTAACTAACACACTCACTTAGAGATTTATCCCCAGAAGCTGTCTAATAAACTTTCTAGGGAGATACCAAAGATAATTCAAATTCAGTTTAAATAATGCTTAAGGATCAGCTGGCATGGAAAATGGTGCAATGACACGTGCACATTTCAAATAGCCAAGATGCTTTATTGAGGCTTTAAAACATTAGCTCAATTTGCAAGTGAATGATAAATATGTCTACCAATTTTCTCTGAGGCCATCATGTTGCAGCACCCAAGGAGAAAACTTCCACAATATCTGTCCACACTATATTTGTCATCTATCTCCATATTCCCAGAAGAGTGCCTGGAGTGTAGCAGCTAATCAATGAAGGGACAGAATTGAATTTGTGGGGCAAGGTACACTGATGTAAGTGATTTCCATCCTAGTCTTCTGCCAATCACATTCCCAGAAAACAGACTACTGCAGCAGAAAAAGAAAAAAGAAAGAAAAAAAGAATATTTAGTATTTATTGAACAATTATTGTATGCCAGACTCTGTTAATAATCAAATGCACCACTCCAGTTTTTCCTCAAAATAACTTTATGAGGTAGGAACTTGTATTATCTCCATTTTACAGATAAGGAAACAGAGATACAGAATGTTAACTAATTTGCCAACGCTCTTACACACATATTTAGTCACACATCTAGTAAGATACAGAACTGGGCTTTGAACATCAGTAGCAGATCTAGAAGATCAGCAATCTCCAGAAACTCCTAACCTACTCTGTACCCTGACAACACTGGAGACTGCTGTGAAGGATTAGATTCATGCTAGTAAATAGAACTACAGGAGCTTTCAATCAGCACTCAGCTCAGGATCAGATCATCCTTTGTGTGGGGAACTGTCCTGTGCACTGTCAAATGTCTAGTGGAATCTCTGGCCTCTACTCATTCACTGCATATTTGCTTCATCGCCCAAACTGTGACAATCGCAATTGCCTCCAGACATTGCCAAATGCCCCCTTTGAGGCCAGAGAGCTCTCTCCAGTTGAGAATCACTGGCTTAAATATACTAAAATTCATCATCCCATAGTATAGCGTTTTTACTAAACCCAGTATAATTACGGTATCATTGGTAATAGTTATTTACAGAAGTTCCTCAACATTTTATTCAGCATTTCCCTAGGGACTGTGTATTCAGCCGCACCTAAAGATGCAATTTTTCTGAAAGTGGATAGAGGCTGAGAGGAGAAGTGAAATAGCAAAATGGCAAAAGAGAAAACAAGGTAAATTACCTACCATTCTGCTTAATGACCTTCTTTGTCCTTAGGTTCAAGTCATGCTGCCTAGAGGCCTTGAATGTCCCTAGCTTTGAAACATCAATTGACCAGAGGTACCTGACCCCTGGTGATGTTAGAATTTCTGCCCTGCTTCCCAGAAACCCTTTGAGACTGATGAAGAAAAAAATGAAAGGCACCATTGTCTGTCACTGTGTTTAATGCATTTTCTCTTCCTATGCCCGGAATGTTCCACTTCACCTCACCTTCATCACTTTTAATCACAACTCCTAGGTCTATTTCCTTGTAAATATTACTATTGGAAATCATCGTATTTTGTTTTATTGGCTTACAGCTAAATATCTGTCTTCACCAATCTCCACCCACCACTACAATGTAAACTTCACAGAGCAGGGACCCACATCTCTATCTCTTAATTCCTAGAAAAAACATGACTGATGCATAACCGGTATGCCACACATAGATGTTGAATTAATTAACTAACTGTAGACACTACTTTGCACTATTTGGATCTTTTACGTGTCTCTTTCCAAACCACAAACAGTTCATGAAATTATTTTTATGGCGCTGTGAGACACATGAGTTAAAAGGAAGAGTCTAAAAGTTGAGCTGCTGAATGTCATATTATTTTATGACTGAAAGGAGTGGTTTAGGTATCCCAGTGACCTCAGAAAAGACTTGCAGACAATTCCTTGCCAGTCTGCCATGATCTTCTGATCCTAGCATGGAACACTAGTTCTTATGTGACTCAACCACTATTCACTTCTGCTGTGCGTGTGACCCACCCTTGTTATTCCTTTATGTGTGAAGAGTCTTGGGACTTGGCCCAATTGACTCTGTGCTTAACACTTTATTGCTTTGTCCTGTCTTCTTCCTCATTTATGAATTCTCTTGGGGGACAGAAGATTATATGTGGGATGAAGAGAAGCATATATGTAATAGAAAAACAAAACTGTGAAAAAACAATGTTCTTAAGGAAACTGAAATGACTATAGATTGATACACCCAAGGAAACACATGGAAATTATTATCTACAAATTCAACAGTTATGAAATCTGAAACCTCTTCTATATTTTATTCAGAGTTACATATTTGGCCTTCAAAAATTTAGGTTAATTGTCTTCTCAAATACCAAGGAAAACATCTAATTGGTTAGTTAAAAGACTCATAAATAAATTCGCTTTTTTTCTGAATTAGTATTGGAGAAATGAGAAACAGACCACCTAAAATGAGTCTTGAGTTAATGTCTCTGCAGCCGGGAAAATTCCAGATTAAGCTTGTCTTTTTATCCGAGGGCTAGAATGAGGTTAATAGGGAAGTAGTAGCAAGGGACAGTTGGCTGTTCTGACCTTGGCCTTCTTAGTCTATTCTAGGTATGACTACCACCATACTGAAACTCAGGTCACATCAGGCGATCAGAAACTAAATGTTACCTCGTAATTTTCTTACCAGTTTTGATCTCTAATATGTATTTCTCTTCTGGCATAATGACCATAATGGTATAATATGGATAGAGTTGACCTGGCTAACCAGTAATTCTACAAACTATCTCCAAAGGTTACACAGTAACCACAACCAAAATCTTTTCACATTACAGTATACCAACAGAGCAACAAATTTCAAGTTTCTTCAAAACCTTCATGCAGAAAAGACAAAGGAGTACTCATGTTATCCATTGTCTTTGTCAGGCAACTAAAAATTCATTACATTTAGTGTCTGTCTGTCTGTCTGTCTGTCTCTCTCTCTCTCTCTCTCTCTCCCTCCCCCTCCCTCCCTCCCTCTCTCCCTTTGGATTTCTCTTCCCCAGGTGTCCCCAAGGCCAAGGTGTGGGTGGCTCTGGCTTCCGTTCGGGGCTGGTGGTTGGGGGCAGCCAGGGGGGCGG